>NC_063181.1:2780000-2945000 GCF_023159225.1 Perognathus longimembris pacificus
TCTCTGCCCAGTGTATTTGGTGTACTGGGAGGAGCGGCCAGGCCTATGTGGAACCGTAAGTATTGGTTGGGCCTGTGGCTTTAGTTACACCAAGAAGAGACTTAAAAAACATAAATAAAAGAAGAAATGAGTGACATTGACACGGCACATGAACTTAAAATAAATGAATCATTTAAATAAAGACACCCTGCATGGGTGGAAAGAGTACCTCTAGACATCAAAGGTCCTCAGCAGGGTGGCGAGGACCGGGGTGGCTGCCGCCCTCTGAACTGCTTCCCAGGCCGGGCCCGGGAGGCCCCCACCCACGAAGGCTATTGCCACTGCAAAGCTGACTGCGTGCCAGAACTGGATGTTACCTATCGCTCAAGATTCCACATGCTCGGCTTTCCAAGACATGGGGACATCAAGGTGGGAGCCGATGGAAGCTTCCACCTTCGTGGCTAGCGTCCACAGAGCCAGGCTCCCTCAGCGGGCTGCCAGGGGAGAATGGTTGCCCAAGGTCCTACTTGGCGAAGGCCCTCCATGCGTTCCACGCCCTACAGGACTGAGCCACCGGTGCAGGGCTGGCACGACTAGCATGGCTGCACCCAGCCACATTCCGGGTGTGCCTTAGGCCCTTCTGTGGGAGGGGGGCCGTGCTTCCGCTGTCAGCCCACACAGAAACGTGCCGTGGGAAAGAGGCCACGGCAGAGAAGCCACTGGCCTTGCTTTGTGAAGCAGGATCTTACTGCTGTTTTGCATCTTGCCAATGCTAATAGGGTTTTCTTTCAGCTGCTGAGTCCCACGACCAGTTGGTGCTCACCTGGAACAGACAGCAATGGACCTTCAGCGTCCTTTCCAAGGCTCTTGACGCAGCCCCACTGTTTTCCATGGGATGATATCTTGGAATGTTGATTTAAAAAAATCTGGAGGATATGAAAGTATACTTAAAGATGGAGGTGGGGTGGAAGCCCCCACAAGATTTCTGAAACTGCCATCCATAGCGAAGAGGCGCCTTTCTTACAATGGGCAGTAACTCACCCAAAACATCCAACTACTGTGCTTCCACTTTCTATATGATGGTATAAAGCCCTTGCGGCTAATATCCCCAGATAAACGACGACTGGCACCTCTAAAGCAAGCCGTCACGTCATTCTAGCCCACCACCTCAGTCTGCCATCACCTCTCACACTGGCTGTCACCTCAGTCTATTCTACACCTCAGTCTCAGCCAAAACCCCTACTAGACAGAAAGAAAAAAAAAGCTGGATACAACACAGGGCCAACACCTCTGTCCACCAGGAAGCAGTTTCTAAAGGAGGAGCTCCACCCCTTACAAGAACGGAAGGGCTTCTTCTAAGTGGGGGATGATAAGGACTTGGGCAGAGTTAGAAAGCCCGACCGCTGAGAATGATGGTTTGAGTGTGAACGGGGAATCATAACCTGAACTGCTAATGTTAACAGAGCATTCAGCGCATGCTAGCAGGGTCCTGCTGACCCACAGACCCCAGTCTGTGAGAAATAACAGCCCATCTGACCATCCCTGGCTGCCAAGAGGAGGGAAGGAGGCCTAACCCAGCCTCAGAAATTAATGATACACGAAGTCACTTTTCTAGGACTGACCTGATATCTACAGACCCAAGAAGAGCTGAGGTCTAGAGACTGACCTCTAGCGTACATTTCTTCGTGAGCCTGCTGGCATACCCTTCCATCTAGGGTGTACTTTACTGTTTTTAGCTTTGCATCAATAAACCTTGTCCTGCTTTAATCTTTGTATCTATCCTTGAATTCCTTCTCTACCAGACCAACAGCTCTGTGGCCCCCAGACCTACTGGTGTGGGCACAGTAACAATGTCACTACCACAAAGCTGGGTTCAAATACCGATGCTCCCCCTTACTGTGCCCACGGGCCTCTGCACGAACGAATCTCCTTTCGCTGTCCTTCATTTCTGCTCTGAGTGTGGCCCAACCAGACATGGAGTTACAAAACTCTAGTTCAAAAATGCTGACAGAGAAACCAGCAATTTCTTTTCATTAAGGCCCATTGAGAAATGCATATTTTAATAAACCTTTTTGGTTAACTATCAGGTTTTGTGACACAGTGATTAAATCATGTATTGTTAATAAGCATGACAGCTCAATCTAGAAGAAATATCAGGTCTCCGAACTCTAATGATATAACTCTGATCAATAGGACTGATGTAAATCCCATTAAGAATTCTGTAGTCTAATGGAATAAGAAGCATTTTCAAGGAGAAAGATGAGCAATATAAAACATTTAACTTGTAAAAGCTAAAGGTTTTTTTAAAATGTATAATGACAGGTATGAAATTGCTACACTTTTAACCCACTGAGTACATTTTTTAGGAAAAATTGTAGCCACAATATTGTCAAAATGGTATTTTGTAACTCATTAGACCCTTTTCTTTCTATTTTTTTTTTAAACTATGAGTTTACCATAAAACTTCAGATCTCAGCCAGGCGCTGGTGGCTCATGCCTGTAATCTTAGATCCTCATAAGGCTGGGATCTGAGGATTGGGATTCGAAGCCAGCCAGGGCAAGAAAGTCTGTGAGACTCTTAGTTCCAATAAACGACTCAGGCAAATCCAGAAGTAGAGCTGTGGCTCAAGTGGTAGAGTGCTAGCCTGGAGCACAGGGGTTCAGGGACAGTACCCAGGCCCTGAGTTCAAGCCCCAGGATGGGGGTGGAGGTGTGTGTGTTGGGGGGGGGGGGAGCAACTTCTGATATCCTTACAAATACTAGGTGTTCATCTCACTGGAGATCTACTCCTCCTGATCGATTGCAGCAATATTCCCAAATTTCAGCTTAAACATCACTTTACCTAGAAGCCTCCTCAGTGCTCAGACCGTCAGATCTGGTTAACCTGTTCCCACAGTTTCATGGAGTTCCTCCTTTGCACCCCAGTGTTTCCCAGGTCACACCCCAGTGCCCGGCAGGTCTGCAGAGGTCAGCTGTAGGCTTCATAAAGCACCCTTTCAGTTAAAGCAGAGAAAAGGAAAGCAGGAAGGTAAGCGGTCTGAATGGAAAAGGAAAAGCAAAAACGAACAGACAAAAAGAGGGTTAATGATCCGCGAGCCATTCACAGAAAGCAGCAAATGCATTCGCTTCTTCGAGGCATGCGTGCACCCCGTAAGGTGGCGCTGCCCTGGGTTACCTCTTCCATGCAGTCCCAGTATGCGGTGGTCGTCTGGGGTCGACTAGTGAGGGCCGTGGAAGGCTCCCGGTCTGTGGCTGCCTTTATGTCTGCCCGTCTTCCCAGCTTTTCCGTGGGCCAGTTACCTATGGAATCTGTGTGGACGGGCCACCTATGGAATCCATACGGACGGGGGGGCGGGGTCATGCACAGGAGCGAGGCTCCCCACTGAGAAACCAGCAAGAGTCCACATCTCAGGGGACCCGTAATCACCTGCCTGGTGGGCGTGTGATTCGGGGTGGGGGGTCCCCTCAGCACCGGGGTCGGGCGGGGGGGGGGTCCTGACCCCCCACCCTCAGCATGGGGGTCGGGGTTCCCCTCAGCACGGGGGTCGGGGTGGGGGTTCCCCTCAGCCGGGGGTTGGGGTGGGGGGTCCCCTCAGCACGGGGGTCGGGGTTCCCCGCAGCACGGGGGTGGGAGGTCCCCTCAGCACGGGGGTCGGGGTGGGGGGTCCCCTCAGCACGGGGGTCGGGGTGGGGGGTTCCCCTCAGCACGGGGGTCGGGGTGGGGGGGTCTCCTCAGCACGGGGTCGGGGTTCCCCGCAGCACGGGGGTCGGGGTGTCCCCGCAGCACAGGGGTCTGGGTGGGGGTTCCCTCAGCACGTGGGTTGGGGTGGGGGGGTCCCCGGATCTCGGGGGTCGGGATGGGGGGGTCCCCGCAGCACGGGGGTCGGGGTCGCGCGCCTCAGGCGGAGCCACACCGGCCTCCCGCAGGACGCGCGCTCAGGCCGGCCCCGCGAACAAGTCGGCCCGCGGGGTCCGACGGCGGCTGGGCCGGCTCATCCCGCCGGGACCCGCCTCCGGGCCGCCCTCCTCCCCGCAGCCCGGCCCCGCCCGGCCCCGCCCGGCCCGCCCCGCCCCGCCCCGCCGAGCGTGCGCGGGGGGGGGGGGGGGGGGGGAAGGGGAGGCTCCCCGCGCGCGCCCCAGAGGCGGTTGCGCCTTAACCGTCTGCAGGAACAGACCCATCAGAAGGCGAGCTGCGGCGCGGAGGGCGGGGAGCCATGGTGACGAACGGCCAATCGGGAGGCGCGTTCTTGCCCGAGCCCCGCCCCCGGCAGGGGGCCCGGTGACCGGCGAGGGTCACGGGGCCCGAGCGCTCGTGAGGCGGGGCCCCCGCAGGGCCGCGGCGTCCCCTGGCCTCGCGGTGGCGAGCGACTCCCGGCCCGCACTCCCCGCCCGCCTCCGGCGGCGGCGCGGCCCATGAGGAGGGGGCGGAGGCCGGGCGCGGGCGGCGGGCGCGGCGTCTGGGCGGCCGGGGCCGGGCCGGCGAGGGGGCGGCGGCGGCGCGCCGGGCCCCGCGCGGTGATTGGCCGCCCGCGGGCCGCGGCCGGGGCCCGGGCCGGGCGGGCCGGGCGGGCCGGGCGCGGCGGGCGGGGCGTGCGGGCAGAGCGGCGGCGGCCGAGCGGGGAGCATGCTCCTGTCCCTGGTGCTCCACTCGTACTCGATGCGCTACCTGGTCCCGGGGGTCGTGCTGCTGGGCTCGGCGCCCACCTACGTGCTGGCATGGGGCGCCTGGCGCCTGCTGTCGGCGCTGCTCCCGGACCGCCTCTACCAGCTGGTGGACGACCGCCTCTACTGCGTCTACCAGAGCATGGTGCTCTTCTTCTTCGAGAACTACACGGGCGTGCAGGTGAGGCGCCGGCGGGGGAGGGGGCGCGGGGGGGAGGGCGCGGGGGGAGGGCGCGCGGCGCGGCCGGCCCCGGGACCCGCCGGCGGCCGACACGTGCGGGCGCCCGGACTCCGCCGAGGCTGCAGCCGCCGCCCCGCGTCCCCTCCCCCCCCGGACCCCCACCCCCACGCCGCCCCGCGTCCCCCCCTCCCCCCGTCCCCGTCGCGTGGTCGCGGGCCCGTCTAAGTAGGGCAAACCTCCGACAGAGTTTGGCCCCCGGGCTCCGGGGTGGTGAGGGTGGGGGAAGCGCCCCGCGGCCCCGCGCCGGCCCCGGGAGAGGAGGGGCCGGGGCCCCGCCGCGGCCGCTCGGAGTCGGCTGGGACGCGCCGCGGGCGGCCCCGGGGTCTCCTCTCGGTCGTCCCCGGGTCTGCCGGGCGGTCTCGGTTCCCCGCGGGTCCTCGGGGAGGCTGGGACCCGCCGGGGGCCGTCGGTGCCCCGAGTGTGCCGGCGGAAGGCTGCCTCGCCCCCGGGGTGGGGTGGCGTGGCGTCCGCCCGGGGCTCTCCGCGGGGGGTGGGGCGGGGTCCTGGACCCGCGGAACCCCCCGTGTGGAGCAGTGGTTCTCTTGGGAAGAGAATACCCACTGTTGGGAGCCAGCTCCCCCATTGTAGAATGGGTCCTTTTCAAAGCTCATTAGTTCAGGCTGGTTATTTCCTCCCATGCTCTTCCTTACTTCGCTAGCTCTAAATATGTTTAGTTTCTTTTCTTTTTCATGGCTGGGCATTTAATTCCACATCACATGACAACCCAGGACATGGTGGTCACCTACCTCTTAGGAAAACTGCAATACTTGTGCTAGATTATTTTATATTCAGTAAAAACATAGCATAAAGGGTTGTAAAACTTGACACTACAACTGCACGTATTACTTACTGCAGACCACAGATGTCCAATTCTTGATTTCCTGACAAGTGCTCTCTGAGGCAATCTTCAGTATTTTTTCCCCTTATTAGTCCAGTAAAAGGGCTCTGTATGCATTGATAGTCTTCATGTATTTATGAAGAGATGTTTGATAACCTTCAAATATCATCCAGATTCTTAGCTCAGTAAAAGTTTATTCCAATAAAAGTTTATTGGGATCCTAGAACTAACTGCTCACTAATCGTTAGAGGTAGGCTAGGAACATCTAATAAGAATGTGAGGCCCAAGATTGGTTTTTTAAATTACGTTTTCATTGTGTTTCGATGTGTTTCATTCTGTGCCAGGACTGAGGCTTGGACTCCTTGGCCGACTCTCATTTGGCCTTTTCCTTCAAGACTGGCACTCCACTGCGTGATCCACAGCGCCACTTCTGGCTTTTTGCTGGTGAATTGGAGATAAGAGTCTCACAGACTTTTCTTCCCCAGTTCTTTCAAACAGTGAGGATCACAGGCCCATGAGAGCCTAGGAATTTCTTATTCTTAATGTTTTGGGGGGTGGGGCAGAGAGTTATGTGCTGTGTAGTAATTACAGATTATTTGGTACATTAGGTCTCACCACCCCACTCTAGGTTAGGTATCCTGTGTGGTCAAAGCCACCCAATTTTTTTTTTATGATTTAATATGATATCAGTGAAGGAATAAATGAATGTGTTTAGCTATAAAACCAAATGAAAGATCTATAGAGACATCCTGCCTTTTATTGTGTACTTACTGCTTTTCCTTTATAGCACTGTCAGTGAGATGGTCATTTTGTTTGTTTCACTTTTTTGTTTTGCGACAAGGTCTCACTGCATAGTTTTGGCTAACCAGGAACTTGTGATCCTGCTGGCTCTACTTCTTGAGTGCCAGGACTGCAGACCTGCACCACTATACCCAGCTTGGTTTAAATTTTAGGTTTCTTGTTTCGCTAAGAAACTTAGAAAAAAATTATTTCGCAGGTTATTTACAAGGCTAGAGATAATTCTTCTATGTAGTGTAAAATGTTGACTTTTATTTCCAGAGTTTTAGTGACTGAAGAGAATATATGTTTTCATATAAAAGGTCATCAAATTACAGACATTAAAGTATCATTTGTATTTTTAATTTTTGTCACCTCCTTCTTAGCACATGCTGTTTATAGAGGGAGCAGTTTCCTTGTGCCTTTTCCCTCGCTTGTCGCAGTGTACTTCAGTCTCATCCCCTCCGTCACGACAGTTTCAGCAGGTTTCATTGAAGTACTAATGAGAAATTTTTCATAGTGATACTTTTGTGCCCTTTCATTCTTGGTTTTTAAAGAATGGCTCCTAGTGCTTGTTTCAGAGTGTTTTGTTTTGCATAGAATTTTTAGGCTGCCGAGAAGTAGTTCCCTGGGATGGGTCATCTGTACTTGGCAGGGAAAGTTACTTGAATATTCCATTGCATTCTAGGTAAACACCTGTCCTTTCCTAATTTCATAGGTACTGCTGTTGCTAAAATTGCTCTTTGTAATTTATCCTTTCGGCTCTTTCAGAGTCTTTTACTGGTATTGAGGCGAGCATTCTACCACTAGGCCATATTCCCAGCCCTTTTACTCGTATTGAAACTCCACTCAGCACCATGTGTTCCTTTAGAATAAGTAATGGGAGTTTTGTTTTCTGCATTTCTCTTAATTTGAGTCTCATGAAAATCCTCCTGTCACCTTACTATTGTGAGAGTCCTTGATTCGAGTGGCCTTACCCCTTTCTCGTGGCTGCCATACTTCAAACTTGAATTTTTTCTCACAGTTCTGGAGGCCAGAAGTCTGAAGACAAATGCAGGCTGGGTTACATTCCCTCTAGGGTAAGAATCTGTTCTTTGTCTCCTTCAGCTCTGGTGGCTGTCCTCATTCCTGGATGTGGGACCACATCAAGCCAATCTCTGCCTCACAGTCAGCACTGTTTCCCTCTCAGAAAGGCTCTTCGATCTCCTTCACCCTTTCTTTGCTAAGGACGCTTGTTAGTGGGCTAAGGGCCCATTGTATAATCCAGGATGGAGCCTCACCTCAAGATCCTTAATTACACCCATTCTTCAAATCAGGCTCTCTGAGAGAGGGTACACCATCCAGGGGCTCAGAAGTGAACACTGCACTTTTGCCTATTCATTCTACTATTATTGCTTAGTTTGGCTTTACCCTGTTTCTTCAGGTATTTGCATATGAACGCATTTGGTCTTTGCTTTAATTTTTTTCACACAAAAATAAAAGGCACCTGATTTCTTATGGCTACATAATTTTTAGTAGTAATAATTTTAAAATAATTTCTCAGTATTTTAATTTTTTTACTTGTTAATTTATCTTCACTCACCTCTTAAGTAGAACATTTGATTTGTCCTCTTAGTTTATAATATATTCCATATCATAACCAGCTTTTTCTTGGTTTGGTGCTCTTTAATTATTATTTAAATGCAAAATTACCGTTTTCTGTAGTATGCCAAAACATAAAACAATCCCCAAACCTAGAAACTTGAGAAATACTACATCCGTGTTGAGATGTCACATACATATAAATAATATGGTAACAGATGATACCTGTTCATTTTGAGACTTTGCTTATATTGAATTGGTGAAAGCATTGGCATTTGATTTGTTCACCACCTTAAATGCATGTAGAAAGAACTTGAGTATAGGCTAATGGGAGACTCGGAGGGGGGCCATTTGTGTCATTGAGCCTGAGCAAAAGGCAAGCTGGGGAGCCACGCAGGAAGTGGGAGGATTGGCAGGAGAAGCAAGACCTGAAAAAGGAGTGAAAACAGCTTCTATCACCATTTTATTCCAGCTTCAATCAGATGGCAGTGTTTGGATTTACTTTAAAATATGCGTTCCATCAGTGGCTTTGACCACTAATATTCTCTTCCCCAAATGCTGACATAAAAGAATAAAATGTGAGGGGCTGGGAAAATGGCCTAGTGGTAGAGTGCTTGCCCTCCTATACATGAAGCCCTGGGTTCAGTTCCTCAGCACCACATATATAGAAAAGGCCAGAAGTGGCGCTGTGGCTCAAGTGGCAGAGTGCTAGCCTTGAGCAAAAAAAAGAAGCCAGGGACAGTGCTCAGGCCCTGAGTCCAAGGCCGAGGACTGGCAGAAAGAAAAAAAAAAAGAATGTAAAAATATTTATGTATTTTTTTAAATAAGGTCCCATCTGTAGCCCAGGATGGACTCAAACATCTCCTACCTTAGCCTTCTGAGTAGCTGGGACTACAGCCATGTGCCACCATATTGTTTATATAAAATTCATTCACTCTTTATTTGACAACTATTAAGTACAAATTAGTTTGAGAAATGCTGGAGGCAAGATAATGTATTTCTAAGATTTTTGTATTTGTATAATATATTGAGACAATTGCTAACTACTCTGGTGATTGTTGCTTTTATGTAAGTTTCAGGTTCCTCAGAAACAGTAAAGACTTCCTGTCTAGAAACCACTTAAAACTGGTTCTTTTCTGTAATGCTGTCTCATCAAAATAGTCCTAGACAAGTAAGTTAAGTTTGCATTCTGTACCTTTCTGAAAGGCACCCGAACTCCTGGAATTAAGTATGTTTATTTAGAATGGACAGCACCTTATAGGTCAGCCAGTCCAACCCCTGTTATCATACATTCTTCCCAGACATCCAGTCTCGTCCAACTAGAAGGTGAGTGTCTGTCTGTCTGTAGCCTCATCTTTATTTTTCTCTGCTTATTCTTTTATCCGCATGGCCCTTTAAGAAGCCCCTAAGTTCCGTGTGGCTCAGCCAGGGCAGTAAGGGCTGGGCAGGCTTGGGCCGCCTGCACCATGGGCTGTCGCTTAATTAAGCATAGTGGAAATTAGACATTGCCCAAAGCTCTGTGAACAAGCCAGTTATTTAGGTTCCATGTGTGTAAAGCTCTTCAATGCTTTGTTTTTTGTTGTACATCACAGATGTACTAAAACAAACACTGCCAAATATTTTAAGAAAGTTAGGGTTTCTCTCCCCTGGCCCTATCACCACCTTAGATACAAGTTTCTTGAGTTGTGCAAGTTTGGCGTGAAGCTTTAATTTTTTTCCAAACCCTTGGTTCTGGGGTTGAGCCCAGAGCCCTGCACAGGCTGAGCGAGCACTTAATCGTGGCCCCACCGCCTGTCCTCGCCCCGTTTTGTTGTTGTTGCAGTGTTGAGGACTGGGGGTGGGGCCTGTGCGTGGACGCACGAGCTCCACCTGAACTACATCCCCAGCCCCGATTTTCTTGCAGGAGTGTTAAGTGCATATCCCACTTGTGGGAGAGCCCTTCATTACGGTGACTTCTCAGGGGTTTTCCAGTATGCCTGCGCGTAGCTTCCCTTCCCTTTCCTAGCAGTTCATCACACGCTGAGGAACTAAACTGAGTTGACATTTCTTGCATTAGAAGTTTTGCTTTGATATTTTCTCATTTTGGCTTCTTAAACAGGTTGACATCAATAACTAGAGAGTCGTAACTTATTACTGAGGTAGATTTTTCACTATGGGATGTCTCAAGTCTAGTAATGGTTCACTCACTCATCTTTCTGCCCATCAGATACTTGAGCGTGCTCCTTGTTCCAGGTGGTGTGCTGGCTATCACTTAGGTGATGAGAACGTACTTGCCCTCTGGGGCTTCCATTCTAGTGGGGGGAGAAGCAGTGACAAGACACTTACAGTGTATGGAGCTCTGTGAGGTTGTCTAGCTAGTGGAGGAAGGTAGCAAGTGACTCTGTGTGTGTGTCCCCCTGAAAAATGAACAGTTTGAAAGATACTACACCAATCCAAGTGCAGAAGTCCAAGATGATGGTCAGGCCAGGTGCTGGAGGCTCACACCTGTAATCCTCCAACTGACCACCAAAATGCGAGAACTGGGGCCACCTCTAGTGGTATAGAGCTAGTCTTAGACCAAAAATAAGTAAATAAATAAAAAGGCTTAGGGCCAGCACTCAGGTCCTGGTGCGCGTATGTACGCGCACACATGCACAGACAGACAGAGAAAAGATCATGATCAGGGTAGTGGAAAGAGTGGACACCGTGGGATTGAACAGGATTTCAGGACCATTTTGGAAGTAGCTGATAGAGCTCTGCGCTGACTTGGTTCTGCTGTGTCCGGGTGTTGAGGAACTTAGGCACCAGCAGTTCGTGTCTGTAGTGTTCAAGCCAGGGCTTAATCCAAGGCAGCCTAGCCTCAGGGCCCATGTTCTGAAATGCTTTGTCAGGTGCTGTGGTTATATTGGTAGAAATGAGTTTCCTGCTCTGAGTATTTATGCTATGACAAAAAAGGACAGGGATTATGTGATTATCTGAAATGTTGGAGTGTTGCTTATTAACTTTGTGATAGAGATCAAGGAACTCTTTAAGATAATTTCTTGCTTGGGTTATTCAAGAATGCTGTATTGTTTCAAACTACTGTGTCTGCGTGCTGGGAATATGGCCTAGTGGTAGAGTGCTTGCCTAGTATACATGAAGCCCTGGGTTCAATTCCTCAGCACCACATATATAGAAAAAGCCAGAAGTGGTGCTGTGGCTCAAGTGATGGAGTGCTAGCCTTGAGCAAAAAGAAGCCAGGGACAAGTGCTCAGGCCCTGAGTTCAAGCCCCAGGACTGGCAAAAAAACAAACAAACAAAAAACCCCAAAACAACAACAAGAATCCTTGATAGATAATGGCATGAGTAGGGCGACTTTTGGACATAGCACCCAAGCTGTCCAAACTCTGTCCTGGCAGTGTGCTCTGTTCTTTGGTTTCACTATGAGCCCAGCTGCCCTTCTCCCTCCCATTAGGGACAGTTCCAGCTGTCCCCTGCCTGTCATGACCTCACCCCTTCTCAGTGTCACCATTACTTTTATGTAACTGTAATTTAATGTATGTATTGTCCCCTCTTGTTGGTGACAGAAGAGAGAATGAAGATTTGACTTTGGCCTTTTAGCAGCGAGGGAAGAGCACTCCACTGAGAGTTACAACTTTTGAGTTTCTCTGGACGTTTAGATGAATCTCGGGTGGGGATTCCTAAATGGCCATGGTAGTTGGCCAGTTTTTTATCTTACAGTTACAGGTTTAGTGAGTCTTTCCAAGCCTGAATTCTACTCTTAGGAATACGGCAGAATGGGTAAGGTCAGAGGCTGTAAAAGAAGGGAGTCTCCATCAATCAGGAAACAGCTTTTGTTTACTTGTCAGTAAAAGCCTGTAGTTTCTGCAAAGTTTGAGCCCATGCATGTCTCCAGGGTTTATTTCATTTCCTTTGTTTCTCTGTAGGAACTAGCACTGAAAACCCCAAAGAAAGTTTTATAGGCATTTTGGAGGACTTGGCCATATAAGTAAATGTTAATGACCATCAGCTAGAAGACAAAGTACTTGGCCTGTCACCTGCCTTGGGGTTGAGAATTCCAGGAGCATCAAGTAATGAGAGTGATGATTCTTAGAAAGGAGAGGTGTGTATTAAGTTTCAGCCACACATTTAAGTGCTGACCACATAGGAGCTAGTGTTTTCGACTAATAAGAGCCTCTCAGCCCTAAGTCCACAGAAAGGCAAGGCATAAGGCACACACAGAAAGATGTCAGGTATAGGAAAAAAAAAACACGGAATGTGTAGTGAGATAAGGGCTGAAATAAAGAAAAGAACCAAGAACTTTGGAAGTAAAGGAAGGGTACCACTGAATCCCAGAGGGTTATTTTTTTTAAAAACTGCGTAGGAGCTATGCTTATAGTAGAGGTAATTCTCTTATTTGCTGAACTGTAGCTCTATGTACCTACATCTTGTTCTATTTTTAATGTGCATTGCTATAGACGTTTTATGTTTCTCATGGGTTTCTTACTTCCTTATTCAAGTTGAAAACTACATAAGCTTTGAACTTATGGGTTGCCTTCTGCTTTGACATTTTGCAGTCTTAGGGTTAGAACCCGAGTCTAATTTCCATGTCTTTGTTGCACTATTTGTGAGTTTGGTCAAGTCAGCTCAACCTCAGTACTCTCATCACTAAATGGATGAAATATTTTTGTCGCACTATTTTGGAGATTAGTGAGATAGTCTCCAAACTGTCTCCCTCAGTGACTTGTACATCATAGATGCTGGGGGGCGGGGACCAATAATGACAACAAAAACCAGTTGTTTGTGGGTGGCTCACGCCTGTAATTCTAGCTTCTCAAGAGGTTGAGATCTGAGGGTTGTGGTTCACAGTTCGTCCAAGCAGGGAAGTTCATGAGAATCTTTTCTTCAATTTACCACCCCCCAAAAAGCTGGAGGGAAAAAAAAAAACAACAACTAAGAGACAGCATCCTGGCACAAAAGACAAAAATACAAAAACACATCAGCTTAAATAAGGGTAGTACAAGGATATGCTGAGAACCTGAAATTTTATGATCTATAAATTTCTATCTGGATTTCTTATGAAACTTGTTTTACATTCTGTTAGCCAAATAAGTGCTAAGTTGATCTTATTCCACAGGAGTGTCATAATTTTAGTGATCAATGAAATGTTTCAAATTTAGACCCCAAATTATCACCTGTAGTTTTGTATGCTTACAGAAGAAATCTTTTACTGGTTGATAATGTACACTTATGTGTTGCTTAATGACAATGACGTGTTTTGAGAAACACGAGTAAGTGATTTTATTGTATGAATATCATAGTGTACTTACATCGCCCAAATGATTTCGACTAATCAGTCCATGTAGCTACATGGTGCCATAAACAGATACAGAGCACTCTAAAATGACCGTGGAAGTGTAGTGCACTAAATACAGAAGTCAGCAAGTCATTTATTTTATTTATTTATTTATTTTATTTTTTTGGCCAGTCCTGGGACTCAAGGCCTGAGCATTGTCCCTGGCTTCTTTTTGCTCAAGGCTAGCACTCTGCCACTTGAGCCACAGCGCCACTTCTGGCCGTTTTCTGTTTATGTGGTGCTGGGGAATGGAACCCAGGTCCTCATGTATACAAGGCAAGCACTCTTGCCACTGGGCCATATTCCCAGCCCCTCAGCAAGCCATTTAGTCCTGTTATGTACTCCTTATAATTGTATGCACTGTCTTCTACATGACTGGTGTGTAGTATGCTTGGTGACATAGGCAGTCCACAGGCATACACATAATATCTGCACATGACTCTTGAGATGTCTGTCTTTACTAGGTGGTAGTTGGTTTTTACTCTCCATTTTCTGGACCACCATTGTGGCTTATAAGCTGTGGTTAACTGAAGTGTCATTCATTGTGTGGTGTGTGACTATGTTTCACTGGCATCACAGCACATTTCACACTCATTCCAAATGACTGTGAACAGTGTAAACTGGCTATACAGTCTTCTTTAATAATACACTTTGCAAAGGAGAGCAAGGATGCTGAAGACTTACATCCCTTAGGTGCTTACATGTTCTCCTGCCGATTGGGAACCCAAGGTGTCCTTAAGTAGTTTATATGTGGTGAGAGCAAACCTAGGGGTGGTCCACACCTAGTCCCTGCTGTCCTGTGGACCCAGTGTGAAGAGGAAACAGTCATAAGGAGTGTGTCAGCTGTAATGAACTCGTAACCCGAGTTCTTGGGGGAGAGGCCCAACTCAGGCTTCCAGCTTATCCGCCTGCTCACCCAGTACACCAGATGCAAAGATGGTAACAGCGAATGGGGAGACGATTCATTATGCCGCGCGACATACCACAGGAAAACCCGAGAAAAGCAGTCTATCTTCTGGGTCTGGGCTTGAGCTTCGGGTGTAAGTTGAGAAAGAATTGGGGCGCCGTGGGTGAGTTATACATAATTAAGCAGTGTGGGCAAGGTGTGGGCCTCGCGGATCAGCAGCTCAGCTCCTGCTGTGAGGTGCGTGTGCTTCCTCATAGCTGGGCCTCATGCTGTGTCCTCACTGGAGGGCCACGCGGGTCCTGTGGGGTGAGTGGTCGTCCTCCTCTGAGGGTGCAGAGCAGGCCTGTCCTTTCTAGAACCTACAGTGATTACAGGGGAGAGCCAGACGGAAGGGGACACCTGGGAAGGGAAGGCAGGGCGGTCAAGCATTCCTTCTGCTTTCAGTTAACCCAAGGGCCCAAGTTAGAAACCAGTGCTCCATACAAAAGCAGTATCTAAGTACAGTGGTTATTCAGAAAGCATTTTATTGCTTGCCACTGACTTAAATTAAAGTTATTGTTGTCCTCTAAAAGGACTATGTGTGAGATGCTGGGTTTCTTGGTTTGTTTTTTAATTTATCTTTTGTGCTGGTCCTGGGGCTTAAACTCAGAGCCTGGATACTGTCTTTTAGCTTTTTTGCTCGAGGTTAGTGCTTTACCTCACTTGAGCCACAGCTCCACTTCTGGCTTTTGGGTGGTTAATTGGAGATAAGAGTCTCACAAATTTTTTTGCTCAGGCTGGTTTCGAACTGTGATCCTCAGATCTCAGCCTCCTAAGAAGTTAGGATTACAGGTGTGAGCCACCAGCTCCCAGCCTGCAGATGAGTTTTTTTTAAAACCAAGTGAACGTAAATGTAAACAATTACCAGCATAATGATTCACATGTATGTATCACATTAAGAGTCACAGTTAATTGTTTTACTTTGTCTTCACATCTTTTTAAGTTTTTAAATATGAAGGACTGGTATTTTTTTAAGTTTTAAATGTAAAAGACTGCTTTGCTCTTATTTTTTAACTTGTTTTTCTTGAGTTCCAGTATGTAGATGAAACAACTTGAAAAGGGTGTCACCCTAATATCAGCTTTGAGATCATGGAGCCTTTGAACAGCAGCAGACTTGGGTTTTCATATGCTTGCCTCAGCCCATCAAGACAGGACCAACAAGTCTTCAGACTAGTATCAGTGCATGAAGACTGTCTTTAGTAGCTTATTTGCAGTGTACCTTTAAAGTCTGCAGCCTAATGATCTCTTTGTGGGAAAGGAGGAGAGTCTGGATGGTTCAAGTATTGCCTTCAGCTTGGGGGCTGTACAGTCCCCAGAGAGCCGTGAATATTTCCAAGAAAGTGAAACCTGAAGCTTTCTTGGCAGTGAGTCTGTCATACTTAAATTTGGCCTGCCCAGGTGGCAGGGCTCATGCCTGTAATAACCCTGGCTACTCAGAAGGCTGAGATCAGTTTGGAGACAGACAGCATGGGCAGACAAATCTGAGAGACTAAAAAACTAGAATTTGTAAGTGTAGTTCTCTCTCTCTTTCTCTCTCTCTCTCTCTCCCTCCTCTCTTCCCTCTCATACAAACACACACACAAACACACAATTTCATCTTTTTCCCAGTGGTCTTGAAATAGTTCTGCCTGTTTACAAGCTGGTATCCCAATTTTAACACTGCACTAATCAAATTATTGGTGATCTGTTTACTTTATTGATAAATTTTATTTCATTTAATGACACATATTTAAACCCATTGTATGATATTTCTAAGGAAGATGGCAGACTCAGTCTGAGACCCTGACCTCTAGAACTCTGAAACATCTAGTGTGTTTTTACAAAGATGTTGGGTTAATGTTTCTTTGTTGTTAAGATATTAAAGAATGGTGTCATGACCAAACGATAATCCTCTGGACAAGATCTAAAAAAGCCTTAGGTAATTCATAATCTTGCATAATCCAGTGACAAGATGCTGAGACAGAAATGACCTCCACAAGGAAACGAAACCCTGCTGCCTTCCAGAGTGTACTCTTGATCTCCCTAAATCCTATATGCGGACAATTTCAGAAATAGAAAACTGCAAAGGACTAACAGTGAAAGCATGTCCTCACCAGTCGGTGTAAGGAATGAAGTGTGGTCTGAACAACTAAGGAACTGTGTATCGAGATGGCCACCAAGAATTGAAAACATGTTTTGCAGGGAAGCTCAGTGAAAGGCAAAAATGGAGGGAGACAGGAAGAGCAAATGCAGACACTTTATTCAATGTATACTCTGTAAAAACCTGAACCAAGTAACTTGAGGGTAGGAATGGGACAGGGAAAATGGGGAAGGACAACAGAAGGGGTGACATTGATCAAGAAGCATTGTACTCACACTTGATTTATGGAATTGCAAGCTCTTTGTATAAGTACTTAATAATAAAAATTGTAAGAAAAAGAAAATATGACTGGTAAAGCCAAGTGCCCACTGGCTGTAATCATGTCTGTAGTCCTAGCTGTTCAGGAGGCTGGGATCTGAGGATCATGGTTCAAAACCAGCCTGGACAGAAAAACCCATAAGACTCTTTATTTCCAATTAACCAGCAAAAAAGCTGGTGGCTCAAGTGGTAGAGTGCCAGCCTTGAGCGAAAAAGCTAAGGGACAGCAGCAGTATCCAGGCTGTCCCTGAGTTCAGGCCCCAGTGCCTGCATGGACAAACATAAAGATTGCTGGTAGAGCGGCAGGCCAGCCTGTCAGCAGCTTCTTCTGAGCACTCGGTCCTCATCAGAGAAGCAAGTTCTCCAGTCCTTATGAAGTGAAGTTTTAATCTTCTGCTGGTACTCCCGGGACGCGGTGGTGTGACCCGGAGCGTCGCGGTCTCCTCGCTGCCGCTCCTCTCTGCCCTGCCTGGGAACGGGGCTATGCACTCCATGTTCTTGCTGTGTCCAGCCAGTCTTGTGTTCATGACAGTTTTCCTCCCCCTCATCCTTTGAAATCACTGTGTTCATCTTTGTGTTATCTCATCACAGGGAATGTGTCGGTGTCTGTCTCTTCTACTCTCTTGTAGGCTATTTGAAGGAAAATTTATAAAGCTTTCTATATTATTAGCCATCCATAAATGCTTGTAGATTTTTCTCATGAGGGTGTCTATCGATCATTCTCTCTGGCCTTATGGCCATCAACCTGCTGTATACTTAACTTCTTTATAAGATGAGCTATTTATGGTGTGTGAGACTCCTAAGGGAAATCTAATTATTGTTCATTGTGGCTAGAGAAATTACAAAATCATGTGTTTCAGGGGTTTTTTTTTACATTGTATATTGTATTTTGTATATGATATTTTAACATATCAAAGTGATGTTTCTTTTTATCTTTTAGATAATGCTATATGGAGATTTGCCAAAAAATAAAGAAAATGTAATATATTTATCAAATCATCAAAGCACAGGTTTGTATTTCCTTTGCATGAAATTTAGGGTATTTTTTTAAACAAATGGTACATAGTCATTCAAGAGTTTTCTAATGTATTTAAATTAAGTTTTTTGAGTTTTCTATATAGAATTTATACTTGTGTCATTATTTTTGTGCTCTTGCATTTGGAAGGCCAGTAATGAGTAGGTTATTAATTTTCCTAGACTTTCCCCCCTTTCTCTGATGGATGTAAATAAGCTATTTTCTTACATTTTTCTCCATTTCTTTGAATAGCTCCTAGTGCATTTATTCTTCCTCTTAAAAGTGGCATTTCTGCAAGTAGAATTGCTGTATTAAAGTACGTGTGCCTTTGATAGATTAAGGCCTGCCTGTGTTGCCTACACTGGCCTAGAACTCATAGTGCTTCTGCCTCTAGTCTGCTTTCTTAAAACTTCTTGGAAGATGTATCTACAGCTTAAGGTTCATTTTCAGTGTTTAAACCTTAAATCTTTGCAGTAATCTATTTAAATACATGTACTGTATAAATACAGGATTTCATCATTCTATGATCATCTTATGATCAGTGGAAAACAATCTCCCCTCCCTTTGAAAAATAAACTTCAAGCCCAGTACTGGTAGCTCATGCCTATAATCTTAGCTACTCAAGAGGCTGAGATCTGAGGATCAAGGTTCAAAGCCAGCCTAGGCAGGAAAATCCATGAAATTCTTACCTCCATTTAACCACCAGAAAGCCTGAAGTGGCACTGTGGCTCAAAGTGGTAGAGCACTAGCCTTGAGCAAAACTCACGAACAACACCCTGACTTCAACAACAAAAAACTTTGTTTCATTCCCTCTGTTCTGTCCTGAAACTTTTGAAAATACAATTAATCACTTCTAGGAAGAGGACAGGTGGTATTGCCAGCTGTTAGCTTGCCTTGATTGTTGTATATGCAACCCTTTGGTATTCGTTATGGTTACCAACAACTTGGGACTATGTCCCTTGATTATATAAGGAACCCAGATGTACCTGGCACAGTTGTGAGGCACATGAGAACTTTGCTGGAATGTCATTATAATCTAATTGTGTCCAACACTTTATTAGTAAAGATAAGATGGCCTTGCCTCTTCAGTACATATACAAAATATTTACTCATACTCAATAATTTGATTTAGCTATTTTTGCTTATAATTTCCCATTTCTCATGTTAAAATAATTGTTTTCTAGCCCTAATTATAGAAGATCATTTTATTCTTTGTAAATACTGCTTTGATATTTTTGATATTTTGTGAATTTCATGTTTGGCTTTTGAGATAAAAAGCATTTCCAACATCAGATGTGGTGGCGTATGCCTAGAATTGTAGCTATTCAGCAATTGTGACTCAAAAGATCCCAGCCTGGGGGAAAAAAGTTTGTCAGATGCTCACTAAACATCCCCAGAGTGATGGTTCCTCTCTGTAATTCTAGTTACACAGAAGGTATAGGTAGGAGAATCATAATCCCAGGCCATTAGGGTCAAAAAGTGTGTGATGCTATCTGAAAATTAACACAAAGCAAAAAGGGATTGGAGTCTTACTCAAAGGCTGAAGCACCGACCTCACCAGTACAAGACTCTGAGTTTAAATCCCACCTCCGTTCTCCCCATACAATCTTTTGGTGAAATGAGGCGGGGTGGGAAGAACAAACAAAAGCCACACGTTAAGTGAACTGACTGGTGTTAAAGTCGGACAGAGCACAAGGTGGGTGTGAGCCTGTTGAGGGAGCGTGGAGTAGCGCGGACGGCTGACGGCAGGCTTACTGGTGCTGTCTTGCAGTGGACTGGATTGTTGCAGATATTTTGGCCATCAGGCAGAATGCTCTTGGACATGTGCGCTATGTGCTGAAAGACCAGCTAAAATGGCTGCCGCTGTACGGATGTTACTTTTCTAGGGTAACTCTTTCTTTTTCCTGACATGTTTGTGTGTGTGTGTGTATAATTTTTTAATGTGTGTTAAAATTTAACTTATGCTTAATGTAAATGTGTGGGTGTTTTTGTTTTTTTTTTTAACTGAGGATGAAACCTAGGGTTTGATATCCTAGGTAACCACTTTACCACTGAAATATATCCCAGGCCAGAATGTTTTTAAAAATAACCTTATATCATATGCTAAATTATAGTATTTTTATTTGGTATTCTTCATGATGTGTGTTTATATACATAAATAACAATCCGTATAGTTAGATGAATTAGCAAAAATGCACGTGTACAAAGGTCAAATAGGAACCTAAAAGGCATAGAATTTGTTAGTACCTTAAGAAACAAATGATAATTAGTGACCTGTAGAGATAAAGCCAAATAGTGAGCTATATGTGCAAAATGCTTAGTGGCAATATGCATGAAAATGTCATAATGAGACCCCTGTTCTGTGCAAGTAAAATGTAGTTCATAACAGCACTGGGCTGATACTTAAATCCTAAAGTTTGTGTTGACATTTTTAGTGATTCTATAGTAAGTCAGCAGAAAAATCTATAGTTAAGATATATCTGATTAATGAAGTGTTTAGTTTAAAA
Organism: Perognathus longimembris pacificus; assembly: GCF_023159225.1. Classification (NCBI taxonomy): domain Eukaryota; kingdom Metazoa; phylum Chordata; class Mammalia; order Rodentia; family Heteromyidae; genus Perognathus; species Perognathus longimembris. Next base: position 2,800,259 of record NC_063181.1, read on the forward strand.
GGTGTTTTGTTTTTTAAGAAAGAATTTTTATTTTAACTACTGGCAAAACTAAATAAGCTGTTTTCCAATACAATGTTCACAAGTTCTCTTTGAATGACATTGAAATGGAATTTTCAACTACTAGTTCATAACTGGTGCTAATATTAGGATGTGTTCAAAATAGTTTACATGTTGAGATGTTTCACTCAATACTTGTTGGGAGTAAAGTTGAATTTCTTGTGCCTGTGACAGTTGATTGTTTTAAAAGTAAGTACTTCTCCCATTTTTCTTCCTCGCCAGCACGGAGGAATCTATGTAAAGCGAAGTGCCAAATTTAATGAAAAAGAGATGAGAAACAAGCTACAGAGCTACGTGAAAGCAAGAACACCAGTAAGAGTACTCTTTGTATTCCTTCCTTAGCAACTCTCGGTTTTTAATTGAAGAATTAAAATAGAACAATATAGTACCCTATGTGTAATAAATAGTTGATAGAGCTTTGTTGAGGGAACAAAGTCTCTCTGAATACAGGTAAGCCATTCTTTGGTCATCAGAAAGATTGATATACGTGATAGTTGATTTTCTGGTGCTTGCCAGTGTTGACTGTAAAGAGTCTGAACAGAAAATGTAGTTGGGCTGGTTACCGTACTCCTGCTCCTGAGAGCACTCATTCCTGGTTTTTTATGTCAATAGAGTTCTAGGAGAAGCCATTGTCCTCTGTGGGTGCAAACTTACATACACTGAGCTTGAAAAGCAACAGTACTTTCATTGTGTATATTGTTTTGCAAAACTTCGTCCAGAAAAGAAAAAAAAATCTTGTATGTGAAGAATACTAATGGCTGCCAAATGACTTTTCCCATAACTTCCTCCTGGATAGAACAACTTGATTGTGGTGATATCTGGGATCTAACTCTCTGTACGTTGCCAGGGTCCAAACTTAGCTGGTTTGTACAAGTTCCTTTTCTCCTGGTCCCCACTTGCCTCCCTCTGGTCCTTTTCCCTTCCCTGGCCAGGGCTCAGCGCGAGCTCATATTCAGAGTACTCCACAGTTGGCTGGCCAAGTACCCAGTGTGATCACTGTTTGTTCCGAACCCTGTCCAGGTGTTTTCACAGGTAGAAATTGCATCATGTGGGGGAGATGGGAACGGAGTGTGAGGACGTGAACAGCAACTGGTCCTCTGCCCTGTGATGGTGTACCCTGCGGGCTGGCAGAGCCCGGGGATTCACACAGAAGTAGGGTCCTGTTTGTAGGTCCTCGAGACCATGGAGTGGCACTATGTAAACCCTTCTTTTTTTAAAAGTTGCAATGTAAAGGCATGGGTTTGCAGTTGGGGTGCCCATGGTTCTCTTCTATGCTCCGGCTACCTCCATAGTGTCTCTTTGTCCTTGGCTTGAGCCAAACATTTCTTTACCTTTGTTTTTGTTGTTTGTTTGTTTTCCTATGAGTCCTGGTTGCTCCCCCCTCCATACTTGCCTATATGGTTTGGTGTGATTAACTTTGAAAAGTTCGTGCCTTTTACCACTTGAGTGTCCATGCTCCAAAACCCTTCAGGAGCTGAAATGTTTCAGTTTTTCAGATTTTTGTAGTGTCTGTACAGACTTTACCAGTTAAGCTTCCCTGATCAACTGCAGAAATACTGGAATAGTGGAGTAAAATCAGGAACACTAAATGTTATGGTGATGCTGAAAGTTGTAGATTTGGGAGCACTTGAGTTTTGAAATTTTTAGACAAGGAAAACTCAACCAGTATTTCTTTTCCTTTTTCATTTTCTGGGTGCTGGCCCTGGGGCTTGAACTCAGGCTAGTGCTTTACCACGTGAGCCACAGCTCTACTCCAAGGTTTTGTCTGTAGTTTATTGGAGATAAAGAGTCTCACAATGTTCCTCCTGTGCTGGTTTCACACCACGATGCTGAGCCCACAGCCTCCTGGGGAGATGGGATTTCTGGTATAAGCTGCTGGCCTGGGGCTTCAACCTATACTTGTTTTTTAAATTATTATTTTAGTATCGTTTTAGAGGTGATAGACAACAGGTAGTAAGTGCATGTCTTTCCTTTTGCTAAGTATCATCTGTTCCCTCGTTCTCTCCCGTTCCCTCCCTCCCATCTCTGTCCACGATTGCCTAGTTCACTTTGGTGAAGGTCCAGGGGCGCCAGTGGGCTCCCCTGCTGCACCTTTCACCCGTTCTCCATAGGTTCTGTGCCTCCCCCACCTTCCCCCGGATGTGCACCGCAGACACCGCAGAGTCACCTAACAAGGAAAAGACAAACTAAGGGAAGGCCCCTTGTTTCCTTATCTTGGAAGTTCATTTCAATAAGTATAGTATTTTATATACATATGAAGAGGTGCTTGGGTATTACAACTTGGTGCTTTTCTCCTAAGACTGTCGTCTTTTGGTCTCACTGTATGTGGGTGTCTAGAATCCTGTACACTTTGTCATAGCCCGTTGCTTTCTAAATCTAACTTCTGCACATCAAAGAGAACCTGTGCCGTTTAGTTCTGTTCTTGGTGTATCTCACTCAACATGATTTGTTGTTGTTCCATCCATTTCCCTGTGAATGCCCTTATTTGCCCTTTTAACAGCTGTGTAAAATTCCATTGTATATAGGTACCACATGTTTTTTAATCCACTCATCTGTAGGGGGGCATCTGGGTTGTTTCCATATCTTGGCTATTGTGAACAGTGCAGCAATGACCATGGATGTACAGGTGTCCTTGTCATATCCTGGTTCATGATGCTTCAGGGTAGATACCCAGGAGTAGTATGGCTGGGTCATAGGGTCGGTTTATGTTTAGCCAGCCCACTTCTGGGTTTACAGTTTGCTCAATTTTGTTCTTACCATCTTAGTTCTTTGATACTTTAAAATGACAATATAATAACTTAAAATAGTTTCTATGGGAAATCTAAATCAAGTAATCTAGTCTTTTATTGTGGGTTATTACAATGTTTTCAAGGTCACAGTCTAGCTTTTATTTTGTCCAGTGTTGATGAATAGACCAGTGCTTGTGAAACATGCGGAGGGTTGGCTGTGTTAGAGTCACCATGTGTTGGTCCAAGCTTTGCTTTCTTAGGATTTGGCAGAATTAAATCCCATGAAAGCTGAAATGTATTGCTTATATTCTTCACTGTACTCTTGTTTCTCAAAGGTAGTTAAATCAGTGGCATAGTAGGATATGTATATAGAGAGATATCTCACCAACTATGTAAGGCCTCGTAGATCTCAGGAATGTGTTTCATTAACTACAGCAGTTCTTCCTTAATATGAATATTTGATTGTGTTAAAATGTGCATCTGTATTACAAATTACAAAAAAGTGCACATCTCCATATTGTTAAGAGTATTTTCACATGTCGTTTGTCAGTTGTGGCTGTAATAGAAACATTTGTGATGAGATGCCTACTTGCCTTATGTAAGTTATCTAGTCAGAATTTTAGCTAGAAAAATGTCTGCCATGAGTGTGTAGATGGCTGCGTTTTTTTGCAGTGTGTAGTCACATTGCTTTTCAGATGGTAGGCTGCTACTGGATATGAGTACTGAGATTTGTACATTTTCACAAAGTCACTTTGGAGGACTGGGCTGGGTGGAGGAAGAGCTCGGTGCTTACGCGCAGGAATTATGCCGAGCCTACTAATGTGAACAGCTGTGCGTGGTTATGAACTGTCATGCCCAGGATCCTGAGGGAACCGCTGTTTCACCCATGAAAACTGCACGTTTCGTCGCAGACTTTCAGTTATTATTAGCATGTTAGAAATTATTTTAGACCTACTGTAAATGTCGGCCTGCATTTTACATGTTTGTGTTCAGACATAATGAAGTTTTTGCATTTTGGTGTGTGTTTTGTCCATAGGAAATAGTGTTAATGAAGTTATTGTTAAAGTCAATAGTAGCAACAAGGGTGCCACACACACACACACACACACACACACGCATGCACGTGCGCGCGCACACACACACACCCTGAATTTCCTCTGTGTCCCACAGATGTACCTTGTGATTTTTCCAGAGGGAACAAGATTCTTCCCTGGACAAACAAAACTCCTGTCTGCTAGTCAGGCATTTGCTGCTCAGCAGGGTAAGTAGAAACTTGACTAGGTTGAGAAAACAGCTTTTAAAGATAATGGTCTTGTTAGTGTTAGATATTTATGTTTTGCAACAAAAATGAATGAATATATCATCTCTTAGAAGTGAAATGTGAACTCTCTTCTGAATTCACTGGTATGTTATTACATATGTCTTAAATTCCAGGGCTGGCTGCCATGTATGATTTACATAAAACTGAGTACATGATTATGACTGTAATCTCTCTCTCTCTCTCTCTCTCTCTTCCTCCCTTCCTTCCTCCCTCCCCCCCCCCCCACTCTCCCTATCCCTCTCTCTTTCTCTCTTGTCTTTCGGTGGTACTAGGGTTTGAACTCAGGACCATAGACTTACTAGGTTGGCACTCTACCCCCTTGAGTCCTATTTCCAGCCCTGCTGTTTTTGCTGGTTGTTCTAGGGAAGGAATCTAGCTAACTTTAATGCCGAGGCTGGCCTGGAACCACAATCCTCAGATCTCAGTCTCCAGTGGTAGCTGGAATTCAGTGTGAGCCACCAGCACAAGGATTTATGACCTTTTCTGCAGAGAGGATTATGTGTAAGGGAAAGAGTGTGTGTTCTGTAAGTTTGCACACCTGAGCCGCAGTTCAGACCCTTACTTTTATTAGCTCTCTGGCTGTAAGTGGTGTAATATTCACAATCTTCAGTTTCTCATCTCATATGTACCAGACAGGCCAAAATCTGAATAAAAGTCAGGTCAGGAGTGTGTGAGGTTCCTGTTGGAGAATCTTTGACAGAGTTTGTCTGCGGCCCTTAGAAGGTTGTGTGGCTGAAGGGCCGATAAGCCGTATACAGTGTGGACAAAATGGAAGCCCCTGGAAACAGGGAGCTTGCTGTGCTCTCGGGGTGCCTTTGGAGATTGTGACGAGTGTGTGCTCTTCATGTGTGGTCCAGCAGGCAGCGTGTGCCGGTGCCTGTCCCGGGACGTCCTGAGCGGACATGGGCACAGGCTGCCACCTGGGAGTGGTGAGGCGAGCTCTGGCGTGAGTCACAGCCTCCCGCAGGACGGTTTCTGGCACCTTCCTCCATGCCACTTTGCAGCCATGGGCTTGGGTGCTGTCCCTGAGCTTTTTTGCTCAAAGCCAGCATTACACTACTTGAGCCACAGCCCTACGTGTAGCTCTTTGGTGGTTAATTGGAGATAAGAGTCCCGTGGACTTTCCTGCCTGGGCTGGCTTTGAACCGTGGTCCTGAGTAGCTGGGATTATAGGTGTGAGCGGCTGGTGCCCGCCCCCATGTGTTAAGTGAAGGTTTGCTTCGTAGAGAAAGGCCTGTGGAGGCTGTGCGAGCCGAAAGCCCTCAGGCGTGACGTGACGGCGTCCACTTGGGAACTGAAACACTCGTTAGATGTTGAACTTGGTATAGTCGTGATTTATGACCATACTGAATGACTTTCCTAGGCCTTCCAGTATTAAAATACGTGCTGACACCAAGAATAAAGGCAACATACGTTGCTTTTGATTCTCTGAAGAGTTACCTAGATGCCATCTATGACATCACAGTGGTTTATGAAGGGAAGAGTCAGAACTGGCAAGTGAGGGAGCCCCTGACCATGACAGGTAAGCGTGTGTGCGTGTGCGTGCGAGCCACACGTGTGTAATGAGTGTACTCCGTCACACGCATGAGTGCTCTGTGGCACATTTAAGCCGTGTATATTGAATGAATGTATAATTATTTTTTAAGTAGGTAAGTATACATTTCTTTATTACTTTTTTTTGAGACAGGGCCTTGCTTTGTGGCTCAGGGTGACCTGAAACTCTCAGTCCTTGTGCCTCACAAGGGCTGAGATTACAGGTGTGCACCCTCATTACATTTACTTCTTCTATTTTTCAAGGCATAACAGTTAATATTTCAGTAGTTCTGTTGTTTGATAAATCATGGATGCTGTGTTCGTATTTTAGAATTCTCAATCCTAGTATTTCTACCCAAAATTTACACATGAAAATGGACAGCTCCACCCATCAAAGGAAGAAGGGCGGAGCCGGCTCTGGTGGGGCACACCTATAAGCCAGCTGCTTAGGAAGCAGTCTTTAATGTCAGCCTAGGAAAAGTTAGCAAGGTTTTATCTCAGAAACAAAGTACGAAAGAAAAGCACTAGGCCGGTAGGGAAGGGAAGGTCCAAGTGCTTGCATAGCCTGTGTGAGGCACCGGGTTCAATCCCCAGTCCAAGAAAAACTAACATGGAGAAACAGGACAGGAAGCCAGACACAGAGGACTCATCCTTGTAATCCCAGCTGCTCAAGAGACTGAGAGATGAGGATCATAATTCAAAGCCAGCCTGGGCAGAAAAGTTAATGAGATGCTTAATGACCTCAGATTAATCAGCAGAAAGCCATAGGAGGAGGTGTGGCTCAAGTGGGCCACTCTTCCCCCTCCCAGCCCCCCCAACCTTTAATGAGAAAAGCCAGCTAGCACTATGAAGGCCACAGTAGTGGCTCAGAAACAAAGGGGCGGGGGAGAGGATGGAGTACTCAGCTAGCAATAGCAATACCGAGGTGCACATTCACAGTCAGTACTACTGTTTAGATGTGTATTTTGTGGGACAGTTGTAAAATTTAGTGTCATTGTCAGACAAAAAGGAGTTGTAGCTGTAAGGATAAAGTTATTACTAGTGTCACATGTAACAAAGAATTTTGAGTGAGCTGAACCGTTTCCACTGCTGACTTAGGGAATCGGGCCATGGGACCTGCGGACAGCTGTCACCCTGTTTTAGAATGTCCATTTGAGCTGGACGGACAAAGCCGGTGGTGCCTTTGACGTGGGCGGCTGCTAGAAGTTGGACAGTGCTGTGCGAATGGGATCCCCAAAAGTAAACGCCCGAGTTAGGCATCGTTTTATTTCAGCCTGTTCCTTAGGTGTTCCTCGCACTGATATGCCCTGGAATGTTCCAGAATGATGTTGGCAGATGTTTGAAGTTAGACAGTGCACTGTGTGACTGGAATCCCCCACAGTAAACATCCAAGTTACGCACCACCACCTCATTTTATTTCAGCCTGCTCCTTAGGTATTCCTCTCACTGATGTGCCTTGGAATGTTCCAGAATGATATTGTTAGGTGCCACAAAACATTCATAGAAGGAGCCTTTCTCAAAAGCGTTTAGAAGCTGTCAGGGATGGAAATGGCTTTGCCAGCCTTACACTAGGGTCACCTGGATGTGGGACTGGCACTGTATCTTGTCTTGTGTTCAAGGTGTGTTCTGAAGGGCCAGGGATTTTCCCAGAGCAGAGTTGTGAGATGGAGATGCGGTGTGGCTCCGCCAGCCTGTGGAGCGCAGCGCTTGGGCCGCTGACAGGGGAAGCTTGGCGGGAAGGAGGGGGCCGAGGCCACGGCGCTGTCTATCAGCTGGTCCAGGGAGAGCTTCTCCAGTGGGGACACTGCAGTGGTGGCCACCACAGTGGCCTTTGGCTTGGAGGCGCTGCCGAGCCGAAGCGAAGGAGGGTCATTTGGAGGAGAACTTCCTAGGGCATATAATAGCATACTGTCCATTTCAAAAGGGGCACTGGAGGAAGTGCAGGTGGGGACGCCCTGTCCCTGCAGCCACCGCACTTCCTTTTGTGTGTATACATTTAACTGCTGCCTTTCTTTGCTTTTCTTTTCTTTGGTGCTGGTGCTGAATTCTTTGCTCTTAGGTCTTTGAAGATTAATTCCTTCTTTTCTAAGGAATTTCCATATGTTAATTTACCAGAAGAAAGTGGTTTTGTTGTTGTTGCTGCTGCTGCTGCTGTTTTGATGGTCCTGGTGTCAGGGAGGCAAACTCAAGGCTGTGTGCAGGCTCAGGAATGTTCTGGGCCACTGAACTGCATCCTCAGTCATGAGACTTTTGACACAGGACCTGATATGTAGTTCAGGCTAGTCTGGAGCTTTTAATCCACTTGACTTAGTCTTCTGAAAGCCGAAATGACAGCATAGTTCTTGATTATGTTGCACTGAACACTAGCCTTCTGCCTTATAACTGAATGGCAGACATTTACAAGCTCATAGCTGTTCCACAGCAAGAACTTGGGTCTGTCCCTTCCCCCTGCCTTCTTGGGTATTTGGTTTGGTTTTGTTAAGGCAGTCTTTGCAGGTTGGTCTTGAACTTCCATCCTCGTGCCTTAGCCTCCCTGCTGTCCACGACCACCATGCCCAGCTCTAGCAGTATAACCCGTTAAATCCGGTAAGGCCCAGGGGAGTGAGGAATCGTGCGATGGGAATGAGAGGCCGGGTCCTGGCTGCTTCCGGGTTTGTCAGGGCAGGGCGCAGGGGCCCGTGCGCGTGCGCGCTTGCTCAGTGTTCCCAGTGCAGTCACTTCCAGCTCAGAGGTCCAGCGGGGACCCCGATGGCCGTCATCCTGGGTGCGCCCATCTGCAGGGGTGCGGGTCTGAGAGGGACGCCACGGATGGTGGTGGTGGCATCTCAGCTCCCTTCCACAGGCCACCACGCTGATTGAACCTCGTAACTTTCATAATTACAGTAGACGTGGAAACTATAACATTTATCCACACATTTATATTTATTTCTCAAATGTTTGCCTGACATCTTTGTTACTTTGTATAATGAGTTTTAAAACAATAAAATGTGATTTTTTTTGTTCATTATTAGAATTTCTCTGTAAAGAATGTCCAAAAATTCATATTCACTTTGATCGTATTGACAAAAAAGATGTTCCAGAAGAACAAGCACATATGAGAAGATGGCTTCATGAACGTTTTGAGATCAAAGACAAGTGAGTAACAGGCCCAGCTCTGCAAGTTTCCCCACACTGAAGCAGCATCTGTCATCTTGAGACCACTTTTTATAAGCTCAGGGTAAAGCTTGGTCCGTGCATGTCTGTCCATGTTCACAAATCTCTGGGAAAGAACTTGGGGCGCGTCAGTCTAAACTTTCCCAGACAGTCATACTGCTTGGGAACGTGCACAACCAGCCTTTCCGCACAGAGAACCAGCTGCGCTGCCACTGCACTGTGGGCCGGAAGGTTGTGTCTGATGTGCAGATGGACGTGACATCAGTGTGCTGTGCTGTGGGAGGTTGAAGGGCCGGCGGACACTCCTAAAAGGAGGACCTGTCCTCTCTGTCCCTGGCATTTAGGGCTGAGACCGTGTCTGGCATCGACTGTGCTTCTGTCCGTGCTCATAGCACTTGGAGGCACGCAGCAATGCTGGCAGTCGGCTGGCTGTAAACCACACCTGCTTGGATGTCTCCTGCTACGGAGAGAGCAAGGGACGGCATCTTTGATTTAGCACAGAAAAAATTGGGGGGGGGGGGCTTCCTTTTAAGGGATAAGAACTGAATCTTGGGGTGGGAATACAACCTAGTGGTAGAGTGCTTGCCTAGTAGGCATGAAGCCCTGGGCTCCATTCCTCAGTGTCACATAAGCAGAAAAAGCCGGAAGTAGAGCTGTGGCTCAAGTGGTAGAGTGCTAGCCATGAGCAAAAGAAGCTCAGGGACAGTGCTCAGGCCCTGAGTTCAAGCCCAAGGACTGGCAAAAAAACAACAACCAAAAACCAAAAACCTGAGTCTTAGGTTTACATATGATATTTAGAAATTATTTTCTTGGATGAAAACCTCTGTTTTGCTATATATAAGCTCTATACTTGCTGAAGCATATCCTAGCATCACACTTAAAAGTTTCATTTGTTAAAAAAAGAACTAAAAACAACTTCTCAAATCATATTTAAGAATTTTACCCTCATGTTTTGCTTTCTTAGCATGCTGCTTCTCCTCAGGAAGCTACTATTTCTTCCTTTCCTTGTGTGGTAGTAAAACATTTCCTGATTAGCCTTCTGGGTTAAGTCAAGTGAAACTTGTTAAAAGTATAACAGGTTTAAAATCAAATACTTGCATTAAATAGCTATGTTTCATTGACTCACATTTATTAGGCAGCTTATTCAGAACCATGTTTGGTTATGGGAAATAGTTGAATCCATGTCTTGATATAAACATCCTTTCAGAAGAAAAGCTGAAGGGCTGGAATATGGCTTAGCGGTAGAGTGCTTGCCTCGCATGCATGAAGCCCTGGGTTCGATTCCTCAGCACCACATATGTAGAAAATGGCCAGAAGTGGCGCTGTGGCTCAAGTGGTAGAATGCTAGCCTTGAGCAAAAAGAAGTCAGTGTCAGTGCTCAAGTCCTGCGTTCCAGCCCCAGGACTGGCAAGAAAAAAGGAGAGCTGAAGAATGTGCTTCATACTTGCTTCGTGTGTGTAGGATGAGCGCAGTGCCCCACTCTTGTGTGTAGAATGAGAGCCAGCGAAGCAGTGACAGCCTCTAGCAACACAATTTGTAAGGCAACAGAGGCCTTTCCCTCTCTCTACTCTCAGGTTGAGGTTATTAATTACAGCACAATCCACTGTTAGAATCTAACCCCTTTGAAGTAAGATGGGGAAATGTATTAGCCCCACTGTTATTTTTTTTTCTTGGACCTCCTTTTATAGTTGCAGGGGAGTAGAGCTTTCAAAGTCTCCTTGTAGATCATAAGAATTGCTAGTCTTGGCTGCTGGTGTGTGGAGAACACTGAAGGAGAGAAACGGGGGGTTCCTGATATTCGGGTCACTACAGAACGCCATCAGTCAGAAGCTTAGAGCCAAAACATCCTGGGCAAATGGCTTCTGTGTGTCTGAGATGCAGTTCATGTGTAGTAATTGTAGAGCATCGCAGAGAACTCGTGTTACACCACATCTCTGTTTCTCATTCATCTTCATTTTCCAAGCACACCTGTATCTTCTCCAGTGCATAATAGGTATCCAGAAGATTAATTTTGCTTTTTATTCTGGCTATAGGTTGCTTATAGAATTCTATGATTCACCAGATCCAGCAAGAAGATACAAATTTCCTGGGAAAAGTGTCCACTCCAAACTAAGTCTCAAGAAGACTTTGCCCTCCGTGCTGCTCCTAGGCGGGTTGACCGCTGGCTTGCTCACGACGGAGGCTGGGAGGAAACTGTATGTGAACACGTGGATCTTTGGGACCGTGCTCGGCTGCCTGTGGGTGGCAGTTAAGCCATAGACATCGTAGACCACGGTTGTCCCCCGCACAGGGCTGGCAGCCTTGTCTGCTAGTGAAGGCTACACAGTACATCAAATTGTTTCCTGAATTAAATGAGAAGTGTAAATAAAGCCTTGTTGACTGAACAAGTAAAAGTAAAATGGACTCTGTGACTGAAGCTGATACGAAATTGATCTTGGGCAGACGTGTTTTTCCAGCTTTCGCACTGGAGCTGAGGAGATGGGAAAGCTGAGTGGAGTTGATACTATTCTTTACATTCTCATGAACTAATGTCAGCGTGTAAAGATGGCTAGGATTATGTATTTTCCTGTTGTGTAATTCAGATGGCCGTTTCTTGTAACATTCATTGGAGTGTATCTCACCATACTTGTTACTTTACTTTTTTTCCAACTTGTCAGTTCTAATCTGTCATCACTAAAGTTTTCAGAATCTTGCAGCTTTGTGTTTAATTTTTCAAGTCAATGACAAGTTGTATTTACCTATTGAGCTATGCATAGGAAAGGGCAGGAGCGTCACAGAACAGCTCTGTGCATGTTCTTCCGTAGTGCGATATTTAGCTGATTTTACTGTTTGCAAAATAATGAACCTTTCTAATACTGAGATTGCTAATGTGCATACCCACTCTACAAAAGAATAATGTATGACGTGACAGAATGAAGTTTAAAATTGTGACTGATTCATTGTAGAACTTGAAGTTGCCTAGCCATTGAAGATTGAAGCTACACTCCCAGCACCAGTGCCACAAATAGTTAAAAGCATCAAGGTTTCCTGTTGTTTTCTATATCCAACTCGCCAGTGTGAGCCTTCCCGGGGCTTGGAGTCTCCAGCCCTAGGTGCTGGCTGGGAGCCTGGAGCTGTCTTAGCCCGTGCCTTTGGCTGTTCCCCTTGGATTGAGCAGAACGTTTGATCTGAGAATCACTGTTGTGCTGTTGCGGCTGTCTAGTGTGTGAAGCCTTTTCCTTTGGGTACACACACACCGGTGGAGAGCCGGCATTGTTGCCTGGCTCCAAGCGGAGCCCCTCCCGTCCCCTGTGGCTGCCGCAGAGGCATCTGAATGTGCTTCAAGCCAGGCAAGTACACACGTGGGTTTATCTGTGTGCCACGAGTGTTCATGGAGCCACACAGCCAGTCTGTGTCACCTGCGTGCAGGAAAGGATCCGCACACGCACACACACACACACACAGACCCACACACTGAAGGAGGACTTTCTAAAGTGCGATCCACGCCGTCTTTAGGTTAAAGTGGACGCACCACTGCTAGTCCTTTAAGGTGACACTTCTGTCTGCCGCCTAAGGACTTGGGTTGCAGAATTCCACCAGGGAAACACCAGTTGCCTTGTGATTTTAAGAATGGAGAGAAATTTTGTATGTCACATGGCTTTTCCAAAATCAGAAAATAAGCCATCTGAGCAAGAAGTGTGATGTGACTTGGTTTCCGTCCATTAGTAAGGGATGTGTGTGCACAGCCCTCATGAAGGTGACACACACAGAGCAAGCACAGCCTCTTTGCACAGGGTTCCCACACCCGGCCGTAACTTAGGATATCTACGAAGTGACATCTGTTGAGTACATTTGCCCGCAGCCCCAAGCTCATTCCTGACTCCATCCAAACGAACGTCCATGGTGGAGTTGGCGCGTCGCGGCCCTGCTCCCCCTTGGGACTTGGAGCAGTGGGTGCTTTAGCAAGGTGGCGCGGGCTGCAGGAGCTGCGGAGCACGCTGGCCTTCCGCAGAAGGTGTGTGCCACGTGGGAATTGAAAAAAATGTGTCCGAATGAAAAATTACAAGTTTCTCCTAAACGTGTTGATTCTCTGAAATTAAAAAATCCTATGCCCACTGTAAACCCTTTCATGTAATGTCATTGGAGCTACTGTCTGCATTATTGTTGTTGATTTACAGCTTACTCGTTTTTTATATATATGTAAGAATGCCATCCGTGCGCATGCTTTTGTTTTTCAAGCCAGGGTGTTCAGATGAAAGTTAAAAAAAAAAATAAAGAAGTCTCCACTCTAATGTCTGTGCTGTTTAACATTTTGCGATCCAAATATTCACCAACAGTGTTCTGATACATGAAATAGGCTTAATGGATTGGCCCTTTCTGAACTTAGAAAATTATTTATTTTTTTCTTAAGTATTGAGCAAGCTTTTTTAAAGTGAAGTACCACAAGTTGCCAAGCAGCATAATAAATAGTTCATGTAAATTTATAATGCTGGGTAATTGTCATTTAGATGATCGCAAAGCACGTGGAATGGCTGGGATGAACCAGGCTGCTATCTGATAATGATGCATACTGATGGTTTCCTGTGCCCCCTTCAAGGTGCCCCCAGCCCTTTCTACTATTGTATTGTTCAGATAGAGACTTGGGGGGTTGCCCAGGCCAGCCTCAGGCCGCAATTCCCCTTCATGCTCCTGGGATTATGGGTGTCCACCACCAGCCTGGCTTGTTACAGAAATGAGCTCTCACTAACAACTTGCCTGGGCTGCCCTCAAACGTCAGTCCTCCCAATTTCCGACTACCGAGTAGCTGGGGTTACAGGTTGTGAGCCACATCTTTATAACATGGCTTATACATAGATGTCTTCAGTAGGGCAATATTGTCCAAATGACCTAATTAGATTGACCATTTACAGAAAACAAATACTACCAAAATAAGCAACTCCTGGGGAGTCTTTGAGACTCACATTTGAGAAGACAAATGTCACCAAAATAATTCATGTAATTGCAACTCATAGAAAAATCAATTGTAATTTTTGGTGTCACACCCAAGCATTAGAACAAACATCAGCCCATTGATTAAAAATGTTTGGAATATTCAGATAAGTTATACTATGTAGGTAAAATATCCACATAATTGGCTGAGATTAAATGTTTTGTTCCAACATAGGGACTCTTAGTAGACCGTCCGTAGATTATCCCAGTTCCTGTAGATTAACGGGGACTTGGACACTGTCATCAGGGTTTCACTTGCCTTCTTTTTTTCAATATGCACCCTGAAGCAAATGCATTACTTTTAACAATTATTGTTACCCAAGAGTTGGCCATATGAGTGGTTACATAAGAACATGGTTGTTTTGCACATGTACATGTAATTTAATAACATCTGGTTATTGTCCTGAGCATAAAAGTGGTTTCAATGAAAGCGATTTCCAAGAGTGCACAAGTACTTTTACTGTGCCAAAGGAAATTAATCTGGAAGCAAACCCAGTAAATGTTTATTGATGAGACATGTCAGCTTTTCCATCCTAATCACTGGTTCATGACTCATGGTTATGAGTATATAGGAAAGATAACATTCTACAATTTCCCAAGTCTTCATCTCTGAAAAGTAAAAGATGCTACTGTTACTCTGCCTAACGAAAGCACTCAACTTGTTTTTTAATGGTATTTACAGAATAAAGTCTGACAATGTTGCAGAGTTTATTGGTGCATCATTAAGAAAGTAGGGACCTCAAAACTTAGCCACTTGGTGGTAACAATCCATTTGGTGATTCCTATCAAGTGTGATGAGATTTCCTACCAAGTGCAGCTGGGAAGGAGCACGTGGGCTTTGGGATGCTTGCCAGGCTTTGCTGACATCCGAGCCTCCTCCAGGCTCCCCTTTTTCATGTCAGATGAGCCACCAAGGATTGGTGTGCAGAGGTTACCGAGAGTGGGAGTCTGGTTTTACCACCAGCTAGCTCCTGAACCTTGGGGAGATTATTATTTTTTTTTTTTGGCCAGTCGTGGGCCTTGGACTCAGGGCCTGAGCACTGTCCCTGGCTTCTTCCCGCTCAAGGCTACCACTCTGCCACTTGAGCCACAGCGCCGCTTCTGGCCGTTTTCTGTATATGTGGTGCTGGGGAATCGAACCTAGGGCCTCGTGTATCCGAGGCAGGCACTCTTGCCACTAGGCTATATCCCCAGCCCCCTTGGGGAGATTATTTAAACCTTCCGTGTCCTGGGCTTATCATCTGTAATAGCTAATAATGACATTAGCCACAAAGAACTGTTAGGAGGAAACGGGTTAATAGAGGCAGAGCACAGAACCTAGCAGATGCCACGTCGAGGTTCTATTTCTTGTCTGAGTTTTACAGATGAAAAGTTGAGGCAGGAGAGCTTGACAAAGAAGTCCCACTCGTGGTAATGTGCACTCATTCTTTGACAAAGGTAATGCGGTATTTCAACTTCAGTGCCTTCACAATATAGTGCGGATCATAGATTTTTAAAATTTACATTCGGCAGCGTGGCCACAGCAAAAGGAAGTGTGTCTCTGATTTAAAAAAAAACCAAAAGCCCCATGGTCTCTCCAACACCGAATCCGTGGGGCTGCGGTTGAAGTCATCTTTCCCTCAAAGGCCAGTCCAGTCACCGTCGTGGGAAGAGCTGCAGCCTTTCTTCATCGCTATGCTAGCGGAGATTTACTCTTCATACACATCAGTAAGATGACTCCCTCATCCCAAAGCCTCGCTGTACAAGCGCATTTCTGGAACGCATTATTCTTCCTGTCACCGCAATGCTACTTGCTGTCAAAAATGAGTAGATAATTGCCTATTACTTTCTAGTGTACCTCAGCTCTGATCCCTTGACTGCCTGGAATATTTGCTTTTATACTTACTGCGAACATACTTCCTCACAGTTTGGGCGGGTGAGAGATCTAAGATCACCGCACTGGCTCCTCGTGTCTGGCGAGGGCTTTCTGGCTACATCCTCGTGTGTCCTAAGCCTGGAAGCGCCATGTTAGGGTTTGGGTGCGAAGTGGCCCCTCCACAAGCTCACGTTCTCATAGTTGGGTCTCCAAGGTGGTGGGGCGTTAGGGAAAGTGGATCATGAGGACTCGGCCATCATCCGTGAATTCATCCGATCATGGGCTCAGGTGGGGCCTGGTGGGGAAGGGTCCCTGGGCCCCTCCTGCTGCACTCTGCTTGCTGTTGGTCTCCAGGCGAACGGCCTTGTGCCTCAGTTTCCCCTACCATGGCCAAGTGCTGGGGCAGCCCATGATAGGGTGAAACCACCAACCCAAATCTCCTCACTTTAAGTTGCCTCAGGTGTTTGTCACAGAGATGAATCCATGACACCAAGGCCCCAGGCTGCCTCCCTGCAGTCCTCTTCCAGGGCACTAATTCTCTAGGCTGAGCCCTCGTGACTCCATAATGACTTCATAATTACTCCCCAGAGGCCCCGCCTCTCAGTGCCATCACAGTGGGATTCGAAGCTGGGGTGCTTATCTTAATATTTCCTTGTCACTCAAGACCATGCTTATGCTGGGTTCTTTTCGTGCCTGTGTGGGTGACTGGGTTGGGTGTCAGTTTCTGGAGACTCTGATGGCCCGATCACTGTTTGTTTGTCCAGGCCCGCCTCAGTTGGAGATGAGACGGAAAGTCCTTCCTGCCCGCCAGCCCCACCGCGGTGTCTGTCCTGGCCACCGGAGAATCCGGGCAGCTCGTCACGTGGGCCGTCTCGCCTGTATAACGCCAACAGGTGAGCACCTGACTCGGAACAAACAACCGATGCATTTGGATTTTCTTTTTTAGCAGTACTGGGGGTTGAACTCGGGGTCTCCCGCTTGCCAGCGGTGCTCCACCACGTGAGCCCTGCCCCACCCCAGCCCTAACGGGTTGTCTGACATGTTCAATTGAAACCCCTTTGTGCAACTACTTAAAAATAAATGAAAAGGCGTTGTCAAGTCCAGCTTGTTAGGAACATGGGGGAGAAAGAGCAGGCCCGACTCATCCCAGCCGGCGAGGACTGTTCGTTGAGGCACAGTGAGGTGCAGCACCCTTCCCCCAGGAATGGAGGTTGTGCAGGAGGTGGGCTTGGAGTTGGGCCTCTGGGGTCTGAGCGAGGAGACGGAGGTTGTGGCAAAGGCGATGGGGGTGGGGAGGACTCTGGACGAGGCCCACGGTGGGAAGTGTGTGGCCAGGCCTCGGTGAATTGCCTGCGTGGGGCGGGGGGGGGGGGGAGAGGAGGGAGGGGGGGATTGTCTGACCTCTGCCCCTTCGCCCGCTCCGGGATGATAGGGCGGGGCTCAGTCCTTCACACCTATCAGCTATTTCCTCTAGCAATCACCAGAAGTGATGCTAGAGGTGTCATTACTGTTCCCGATGCTGCTGCTTTGCCTTGTCTGGTCTGTAAAAACCGCGGAGCTGAGGAATCCCTGGGGGACACCCCCCCCCCCCCCCCGCCCAGTGCAGCCGCCACCCGAGCAGGGCTGCTCAGTAACCTTGCTTCGGCTATGGCGAGGAGCGGAAGCTCCTTTGCTCAGCTTGCAGGTTGTCCCGGGGTGAGTTCGCCGCCCCCCCCCCCCCAAGCTGCCCTTCCCCGGGCAGCCGGCCTTGGCTCGGTCCTCTTGTCCTTGTTTGGGGGCGGGGGAGGGGGCGTCATCCTGGGACTTGAACTCCAGGCCCATGCTTGCTGGGCTGCTGTGGGATCGATTCCCCTTCCTATCTTTCATTGCTTGGTTTAAGTTAGAGCCCTGCCCCCCCGCCCCCCCCCCCGCACCCCCCGGGCCCGCGTTTGTACCTGAACTGCCATCGGCCTGCTGTTGGGCTTCCCGTGGTGAGCAGGACGGATCCGCGGCCGCCGCGCAGGCCGCCTGCCCTCCCCTCACGCCCGGGGGGCGCCACCCGCCAAGCAACGCTGGGCACGCGGGGCGCGGGGCTCTGCCCGGACCTTTCCCCCAGTGGGCAGGGTGCCCGGGGCCCGGCCGGGGTCCCGCATTGTGGGAAAGTAGGTCCTCTGAGGTCATCTTCTCCCGGCCTCTTTCAGATGTAAAAGCAGCTCTGATGGAGATGCTGCTGCACGGGTCGCGCTGTTCCCTGGGCGCGGGGGGGGGGGGGGGGGGGGAGCCCGGATAATAGTCCCCGAGACTGGGGCTCAGCTCCCAGCACAGCAAGGCCCCGCAGGCCAGAAGCGGCCCCCAGCCCGCCCTGCGGCGCTGGGCTGCCCGATCTTCTCTTGAGGGGCGAGGTTTCTTCCACCCAGCAAAGGTTACTGGGACGAGCCGGCTTTCCTTCGCTCGCCCCCAAATCCAGGAGGGACGGGCCGTGGAAACTGCACACCATGCTTCCGCCATTTCTCTGCCGGAAATCGGCTCCGCCTCTTGGAGCTGTGGGGTGCTGAGGGGGCCGTGGGCTGGCTCCCCCGTCCCACAGCTCAGGATGGGGGTGAGCTGTGCGCGCCCCACCCCAGCGCAGACCTGTCCAGGGGGGTAGCGGCGGGAGAAAGCGGCCGCCATCCGTGGGGGCCACTTCCGCGGGGGGCTGGGGGCCGCACTCTGGACAGACGTGGAAGCCGTGCCCAGTTCCTAGCCCAGGCCGCAGAGCCTGACTCCCAGAACCCCCTGCTCTCAGAGCGTCTGACGGGTGAGGCCCCTTCCCAGGACGGAAGCGGTCACGGCAGGGCTCGCAAAGGGCGTGCTGCCCACGCGGAGATGGCGGCTGCCGCCCCGGAACCACCTGCTCCCGTTGGGTTCTGGAATCGCCGAGGCGATGAGATCAGTAGGAGGCAAATGCAGGCCTCCCCCGCCCCCATGTGCCGAAAGCCCACCCCAGAGCTGGGCGTGGGCAGTGTGGAGGCAGGCGGTGAGGAGCGCTCCGCCTCTCGGGTGAGCGGAGGTGATGGCGTGGCCTGCGGGATGAGCCCTGGGGCTGAGCTCGAAGGACTCCACGCGGAGGCAGATTCCAGCTCACGGGACTGGCGCACCGCCATCGCCGCTCCAGGCTGTCCTCCCACCTCTCCCCTCGCCTCGGAGCGCCTCCCGGGTCCTGCAGGGCCGGGCGTCCCGTCTGGGGTCTGCCCGCCGTGCTCCCCCCAAGGAGGGAGCTTGGAGGAGGCTCCAGCTCCAGACACTGCCCCGGGCGGGCCAGGCGCGCACGGAGCCTGCGCCAGCCGGGCTCGGGCGGCCCACGGCGCCTTGGCCGCGGTGGACACCCGTCCGTCTCACTGCTGACCTTCTGAAAGCCGCCTGTCTGCAGACCGTCTGCTCCACTCCGCCCAAAGTGGCTCTGCAGACTTTCTGCTAGGCTGTGCTGGGAGAGACGCAGATAAGAAAGAGCTGAAGTGCTTTCTGAATGAATGATTTATTGGATGCATTTGTTAATTGTTTTCCTCTCTGGGACGCGGCCTGGCAAGGCCCAAACCCTTTACCCCTGAGACGTGTTTCCCCTGGGAAACGCCTCCTCGGTCTTGAAACCTACCTTAAAGGTTGTCACAGCCGCAAAGCCAGATGCCAGGCTTTTCTCCAGCCGTCTCTCAAGCTGAGATTGTAATCAGAATTCTAGGCCAGAGTGAAAGTAAACCGAGTCACAGGGTAACAGAAGTGAGGGCAGAAAGCGAACTCAACAGACCAACAGACTTTTATTTCTGGGGTGAAAGTTGGTAAGGGACACCAGAGCCTTCCAGCCAGACTGGCTGCTCTCGGCAACCGAGGTCTCTTTTCATTTGGCAGAGACAGTGCAGTGAGGCAGGGACGGCCCCGGAGCCAGGCCTGGGAGGGAGGGCCGATGGGACCGGGGAAAGGAGCTGCTGGTGCAGAGCTGGAATCTCTAGTTACAGGGGAGCAGTACAGTTTGCAGGCTCTCTTTATCGCCACCGGGTATGTTGAGGGAGAGGGAAAGGGACGGGAAACAGTCCGCAAAGTCTACAGCTAGGGCAGTTCGAAGATATGGCTGTGGGGAGAAAGGTGAGGGTTTTTTTTTGTTGTTGTTTTTGTCGGTTGCGGGGCTTGACCTCAGGGCAGCCCCTGAGCTCTTTTGCTCAAGGCCAGCACTCCACTACTTGGAGCCACAGCACCACTTGGTTTTCTGGTGGTTCATTGGAGATGAGAGTCTCACTGACCTTCCTGCCCCCAGGTCCTCAGATCTCAGCTTCCTGAGCAGGCAGGATTGCCGGCCTGAGCCACCAGCGCCGGGCAGGTGTTCTTAGTGTGTCCTTTTCCATCAGAGAGGCCCACGTCCGTGTGTGGGGCCCCGAGGCTTCCCCGGAGAGACTGGGAATGGCGGAGGGCTGACAGGAAGCACTTCAGCCTATGTTTGGGGGATCCAGACACGAGCCTGAGGTTGAGACAGAACTAGGGCAGTGGGGAGCGCGGTGCCTGGAACAGGCCTCGGCCGAGTGCCGTCGGGTTGTCCTCTGCCTTCTAGGGCTCTGGAGAGGCTGCCGCAGCCTTCATCGCGGAGGGAAGCCATGTGGTCCCAGACGACGCCTTCCGCTCCTGGGCGCAGCCTCCTCGTTGGGGGTGCGGTCCTGTGAGTCTCCTTTTCTAGGTGGTCGTTCCAGCTGCCTTCCAGCTGCGTAAGGATGGGCCCTGCCCTCGGCGGCCCCCGAGGGGATTGCCAGAGAGAAACTCAAGCAGGGGAGACGGGAGAGGTGGAGGAGGGAGGCCCAGCTCTTTTCCCAGGTAGAGTCGGGGCTCCCGTTCACACGCCGCGTGTCAGTCCCGCCGTGAGAAGAGCGTGCCCCTTGTGCCACAGGCGGCGTGTGGACCGATGCGCGTGTCCCCTGCACGTGCCTGTGTGGAGAGCGTCACCCGCCGGCGCGCGATGGCGTTGGAGGGACACAGGATGGGGCCCCTCCCCCCTGAGGGCCGTGGCGGGTGGGGCAGCCCACCCTCCCTGGGTCCCAGTGTCTCAAGCTGGGGCCCACCTTGCTGCCCTGTAGGTGCACACAGCCTCGGAGCGGGGAGGGAGCACCTTGTACCCGCCCCCCCAGGTTCAGGGAAAGCCCCTGCCCGTGGTTGCTCCGCGAGCACTCCTCCCCAAGGGTGATCAGAATGGCCCGCGGGGAAGCTGGGCTGCGGCTCCCCCCCCCCCCCCCGCGGCCCTGCGCCTTCCTGTTTGTCCCGGGATGGCGGCACCTGGGGGAGCCGTCACGAGCTCCTTTGCGGCCCCCAGGCCGGCCCTGCAGCCCAGCCTGGAACGCCCCAAGCCAGAGGCCCCAGCCACGGGGGGCCACGCAGGTTTCCAGGGCCAGAGTGGCCGGTGCCAGCCCAGCGCGGAGGGGGGACACAGAGCCCCCCACACAGTGAGGCCGCCTGTGGAGAAGGAGGGGAGCGCAGAGGGGCCACTCCCCCCCCCAGGAGAGCAGCAGGAGGGCAGGGTGAGGAGGGGGCCGCCGTCCCAGGGCCGGCTGCCAGGGCGGCACTGCGAGGCTGGTTCCTGAGGCCCCAGACTGCCTCCGAGGGGCTCGCTTCCACAGCGGCCCCGACGGACCTGTGACCCGGGACGGCGGCCATCCTGCCTCCCCGGCTTCACTCGAGTTCCAGACCGGGCCTCTCCTCCTGCTTGTCCTCTACGCGGGGGGGTGGGGGGGGGCTGAGGGGGACGCGTGGAGGGGGGAGAGGGGGGTGACAAGGCTGTCAGAGGGGAGATGGCGCCACCTAGTGAGAGGGAAGCCCGTGTTTGGGGTTTTACATACTGTGTGTTCATTCCCACTGCAAATGGAAGTGTGTGTGTGTGTGTGTGTGTGTGTGAGTGTGTGTGTGTCAGCCGGTCAGATCTCGGTGTCCTGAGCTGCTAGGATGACAGGCAGGAGCCAACAGTGCCTCGCTTTTAAAGCACAGATTTTTTTTTTCATGAATGGCAACTATTACCTTTAAGCTAAAGCTAAACCCAAGCTTGGTTTTTTTGTTTTTCATTTTTTTGAAAGGCAAGCAAAACTAAGTGCCACAAGCAAATGCATGAGAGGAAATTTACAAGCATAGAGCCATTGGAGCGGAAGGCGCCCCCCTCCTCGGCCCTGGGGTGGAATCATTGGCGAGCGTCCTTCCCGGGACCGGACGGGAGGGTTCAGCCCCTTTCCATCCGTGATCTCTGTGAGCCACGAGGACGGTGCTGGCCGCCCACCCATCTGAAGCCCGCGCCGTGGTGACAGCTTTCTTTCCACATGGAAAAACCCCAGTGAGCGGGGAAGGGAAGTCACGGCGGCGGGGCGATTCCTGTCCTCTCCTGATCATCAGGAGCGCTTCCCTCGGATCAAGTTTATCCTAAGGAAAACACGCACGTCAACCCACAGTATTGCTGGGGTTCCCCCTCCCCGCCTTGGGCCTTCAGCTCACGTTGGGAAGTCCTGGTGTGGGTCAGGAAAGAGGTGCGGAGTAGCCTTCACCCACAGAAATAGAAATCCGTGTCTGAAACTTGTGGAGAACAGGCACCTCCCTGGAGGGCTGCCTTTCAGAAGTGGTTGCGGGTTGCGCCATGTTGTATTGGGAAGACAATGGATGGGGCCAAAAAGAAAAGAAAAAAAAAAACGAAATCAAAGGCAGCTATGCCTCTGCCTGATGGAGGAGGAGGAGGAGGAGGAGGAAGAGAGGAGGGAGATGAGGAGGAAGGGAGGGGGAGGAGGAGGAGGAACAGGAGGAGGAGGAGCAGGAGGAGGAGGAGGGAGGAGGCGGAGGAGGAAGGAGGGGAGGAGGAGGAGGAGGAGGAAGGGAGGGGAGGAGGAGGAGGAGGAGGGAGGAGGCGAAAGGAGGAGGAAGAGGAGGAAGGAAGGGGGAGAGGAGGAGGAGGAAGGGAGGGGGAGGAGGAGGGGGAGGGGGAGGAGGAAGAGGAGAAGGGAGGAGGAGGGGGGAGGAGGGGGAGGAGGAAGGGAGGGGGAGAGGAAGAGGAGGAAGGGAGGAGGGGGAGGGGGAGGAGGGGGAGGGGGAGGAAGGGAGGAGGAGGGCTGACTCCCCGGGGAGCTGTCTAAATGGCTTGCCCTGGTGCCCTGTGGGCGCCCTCCCCGTGGGATGCTAGATCCTGAAGTCCTGTGGGGTGTGTGAAACGTGGACCGAGACCTGAGAGGCGGTGCCCTGGGGGAGGGGGCTGGCTGTATTTGGGGCGATGTGGAGCCCCGGTGAGCATTTGGGCAGCTGCACACCCTCTCTGGAGTCAGAGCCTGCGAGACTTGGATCAGTGAGGACACCTGTCCCGGTGACGAAGCGCTAGGCCCTCCGGTATTCTCCAAACCAACTTCAAAACATCCAATTCTGTTATCTTGTGCAGGACGGAGATTGGTTTTGAGGAACGGGGGCGCTTGCTGGGAAGCTGGCGTAGGGCTTACCCGAATGTCACAGACCGATGGCATCTGCGACCTGGCTTCCCTCACCAGGGGGCTGGAGAGACTTGGGGCCGCGTGCCGAGCTGGGGTTCGCTTTGGGAATCAGCGGCCACAGATAGAATTCTGTTTGCAAAGGCTTTGGGGTGACAAGGCTTTCCAAGATTCATAGGAAAAAGAAGTCTCAACTCAGAGAATCTGCCCGTGACACGGAGCCATGTCTTGGAGAAGGAAATGCCTGGCAGTGTCACCTTGTAGTTGAAGGTAGTAGAGAAGAATTTAAAATGCCTGAGGAGCAACACCAATCAGGAGGCACTGCACACAATAAGCCCCTCTGTACAACTGTTTAAAGAGAATTAAAAATAACTTTATTAAAAAATAATCTAACTTTCTGCCAGGCACCGATGTCTCATGCCTACATGGGAGGCCGATAGAGACTGAGGCTCAAGGACGGGATGGGCACAAGGCTAGAGCCCTTCCCAGCCCACAGTTGCGTACAGTCGCAGGCCGGTCACGTCAAGCTTCGTGAGGCTGAGACCGGGGCCATTCTCGTGCCTGGAAACCTAGACACAAACGTCTGAGACAGACTCGGGCTCCACCGGCAGAAGCGCCCGGGGACAGATCTCCCTTGTGGCATGCACCTGGCCAAAATCATGCCAAACCGCAGTGTGGCAAGCACAAGACTTTCTGCATTCAACCCCATTATTGCAAAAGACAAATTACAACAAAAACCCAAACACCCGGATTCCTAATTTTACATCGTGCACACGCTGACAGATTGATGCCCAGAAGATGAGATGTGTTAAGGCAGGCGGAGACCACAGGATGGTGGGGGGGGGGGAGGGGGGAGCCACCCACACGCCAGAAACCAAGAGGAGCCAGGAGAGGCGGCCTCCGCTCTTCTAACCTCTAACATTGTGACCAGATCAACTCCTGTTAATTGAGCCACCAGTTTATGGTCATTATTTATGATGACAGCCTTGGGAAATGAGTGCAACATTGGTAGGGTGTAGCAAAAAATCCCAACTCTGGAGAATAAAATTAAGTGGAGACATGGAGATCTTCTTAGGTGCAATGAGTCCCTTTTATGCAGAACAAAATTGTTGGACCAAGGAGAAACTTTACTCCCAGCCAAATGCAACTAATTCGATCTTCAGGTGAAGTTTCTAAAAATACATACAGATACAAAAGCTGACTTGTAGATGGAGATCTGTGAGCAGAAGAATCCACACAAGTGGTTTTCTAGAACTGAACTGAAGCAGATGAGTTAGAAAATTATTGTTTACTTTCTAAATACCCCTCACTTTTAAGACTCAGGATGACTTTAATAGCAAGTTGGCTGATTTTAATGTTACTTTGTTACAAACAATAGTTGATTTATTCAAATGTGTCTACTGTTTCCCCTGCCCTTATCAAGAAAAAAAGTTCACTCAGCATTTTAACTCTAACTTCTGTGAGCATGGTGCTTCATGCCTATCTATTAAAGTCATTGCCCTGTGCCAGTCTTAGAGGAAAAGAATCTCACTGGTCAAGTCTGGTTATTATGAGTACCGATACACATAAAACTCCATTGTCCAAAGCATTTGATACAGGACTCAGAAGAAACCGCAGGCCGACGGGCCGTGGGCTGTGGGAATCCACGTGTTGAGTCTCTCCCTAGCAGTGACAGAGAACGGAATGTCCGAATGTTCCTTATGGCCTTTTCTATGGAAAGACAACATGCCTTCTAGATCAGAATTTCCTAGCAAGCAAAAACCACAGAGACGCCTGAAAGATGGTGAACATGGTAGAGGCGCTGAAGTCATCCTACCTGAGAAAAGAAAAGCAACCTAGGCTGGATCAACTTCTATTTCTTCTCAACTTGCCCTGTTCTTTGCTTACACGTGTTTCCCGTGGGGAGGCCAGTGGAAGCAGAAGAAACAGCCATACCGAATGTCTGCCTTTCCTCCCTCGGGTGTGACCCTGGTGACAATCCACACTACACAGGCAGGTTCTGGGGCCCCGTACCCCCTCTCCACTGGGTATCTGGGGGGCTGCCAGCACTTGCCATTCATTGGTCTACTAGCGGCGACGCTGGGTGTGCTTAGCCTCCGTCCAGGTCTCGGGCAACCATTAATACCTGCAGGTGGGGAACTTATCTTCAGGTGTTCTCAGCCCTTGAGACTTGGGGGGAGGGGGCCCTGTAGCACATAGACCCAGCCGCCGTCACCCCCGCCATCCCCAGCAGTGCCCCTCATCCGGTGTGGCTGGTGTCTCTGTGGGAGGCGGGTCACGGTTTGCTTGCACCATTTCCACAGCGCTGTGGGTGACCAGCCAACCGCCATCTCTTAAGCCACGGCTCCGTGGTACTTCCACAGGCGCGTGTGATCCTCGGCACACTGCCATGTCCACGGAGGTCCTGAGTGTCCACACAGTGCCCAGACTGGCATGGCAACCTTCACCCAAGACTACTGTTTCTTGAGTTCTCCACTCACCACTACTGTCTAGACAAAGAGAAAACATCGGGCTGAGTTTCCCAAAACTTCTGGACAAGTCTTCTTCCATGCATTTGAGGCCAGGGGCTGCCCTCAAACATCCATTTCTCCAGCCTCCTTCCACTGAAGCTCGGGGGTCTCGGTGGCGATTAGAAAGCCGGCCAGGAGCCTGCACAGGAGGGAGAGACGTGAGCTGGAGATGCCTTGATAGTCTCCCGAGAGCTTTCCTTTTTCCCATCAGAGGTGATCAGGCGGTGTGGCCTGGGGCCTCGAGCGTCGTGGACGCTGCCATTTGGACGCCAGAGCACTTGGAGATGCCTTGTGATGCTATTTTGGCCCAGGAGATCTTATTTGATTATGCTGCACACAGGGTGCAAAGGATACGATAGACCGTATACAATAGACGTAAGCCATGGTGCGCTGAGTGT
Source organism: Perognathus longimembris pacificus (assembly GCF_023159225.1). Classification (NCBI taxonomy): domain Eukaryota; kingdom Metazoa; phylum Chordata; class Mammalia; order Rodentia; family Heteromyidae; genus Perognathus; species Perognathus longimembris. The sequence goes on from NC_063181.1 coordinate 2,826,222, forward strand.
TAGCTCGCTCCGCTATCTTAGTAGCAGCTCCCCACTCCTTTGCTTTAAGTGCATGGCGTCAGAGGAACTGACGTCATGACGTCATCACAATCATCTGCGTTCTAGAGTCGCCAGGCAGAGTCGTCATTTCCCAGGCTGCACCCCAACCTCTTTTCAGCATGAGTCAGTAGTCTGCAGCAGGAAGGCCCTTCCTTACATGCAAGCTAGACAGAGCCCGGGCGGGGCCGCCCATCCGCGCACAGAGCTGAGGACGTCGCTTCCCAGTTCTTTCGGCGGGTTACTGGAATTGGCTGTGGCCGTGGTGTATACCACAAGAATCGGTAACAAGCTGTCAGGCAGGGCCCCCTCTGCCCTGCCCAGGAGTTTCTTGGTGTTTTATCAACACCCCACTGGCTCCAGATTTGAGTTATGCCTGCGCCTCCTCAGCTGTGTGACTCTGGCCGGTGCTTCGTCTCTCCAGGCCTCGACTTCCTTGTCCGTGCCACGGCTGGTGTGTGGTATATTGTGCTTCAGCCCCACAGGCTGGGGGGGGGGGGGGCACACGCAGCGGAAGTCTGTCCCATCGTTCTGCGCAATCTGGTGTTGGCCGGTTCGGTTTCCTGCGGAGGCTGAGCGGGAAGGGTCTGGCCCAGCCCTCTCCTGCCCCAGGTCAGCTCCTCCCTGGCTGCTCCGCCGTCTTCTGCTCCTGCATGTGTTTCTATCATGGTGCCCGACTTTCCTCTTTTCCCTAAGGCATGCGTCTTGCTGCTTCCAGACCATAGCAGCGGTCTCCTTTCAGCCGGCTTTCCTCTGTGCAGGCCATGGCCTTGGAAGCACTGGGGGCTGGGATGGACCTGGCGCGTGACATCCTCCAGAGGGGAAGGCCTTCTTTAGGGGCTGACCACAAAGCGGGCATAAGGCAACGGGAGGAAGAGCAGGTCTCCGGGCGGGCACGTCCATGAGCGTGAGGGCCAGGAACTCCCTCGCTCGTCTCCGTGTTTGCACGGGCGCCTCTTTGTCCTTCCTGGGGTTTGGAGGAAATGCTTCCCTCGAGAAGAAAGGGGTCGTGGAGGAAGAAACCACGCAGGATCTCAGGGGCTTGGAGTTTGTGTTTGTATTTATAAATTTTGCCTTACACTTCTGTGTGTGACGCTGGGTCTGTGTCCCTACGTGCACACCTGTACCCCGTGCGCTGTGTCCTCGGCCCCTCTCGTGTGTATTTTGCTTTGGAGACACACACTGTGCTCACTGACTGTGCCCGAGCCTGGGACTTGAGATTCTAACCGGGCCTGCGGGTGTGCCCCGCCGCTCCTGGACTGGAAACCCACCTTTCCTCCTCGTGACGCAGTTCCCGCCGTTCACTCCCTGCGCTCCGCCCCCCGCTGCCCGCCCGTCGCACAGCTGCCCTGATGTCTGTCCTCGTGCTTCTGTCCACTCCACGCACCGCACGGGCGGGCGGGGCCCTGTCTCTTTCCCTCGGCTCGATCTCGGGGGCCCCCGCGTCGCCGTGGGTTTGTGGGTTTGGCGGGGTGGCTCTAGCTGTGACTCCTGACTCGGTGTCTCGAGACTGTGGGTGAGCCGCCCCCTCACCGGCCCTGCCTTGTTCTTTGGGGCTGCATGGCTGCGCAGGGCCGCCCTCTCCTGTGTGTGGGCGCTGGGCCGGGCCTCGCCCCCGCACGGGTGGCTGTGTGGGTGCCGCGCTGTTCTGGGCGTTTGTCCTTCCGCTGCTTCCCCGGGGGCCGCGATCGCCGGGTCTCCAGTGGCCATCCGGGTGCCATGCGCTCCCCTCGGACGTTTCCTTTAGAGCCCGGGTCTCCCCAGGAGGGAGCCAGCACAGATGGGGGTGCAGAGGGCAGAGAGGGAGGAGGGGTTCCGGGGCCGGGGGGAGGAGGCGGGGGTGGGGGAGGGGAGGCCCTCCAGGTGGTTCACCTGTTTGGGGCCTGGGCCCCGGCTCTCCCCCGGGGCAGAGCCTGTGCGCCCGGCAGGCCAGCCGGCCGGAGAGGACAGGGCGTCTTCGCTGTGCCCCAGTGCTCCCCCGGAGCTCGAGAGGCCGCGGGCTGAGCCTCCAGGCACCGCGGGTGAGAAGGGGGGGGGCTGGAGGGCGCCCCGCCATGCCCCTCCCTCCCATACCGTGCGGCCCTGGGGAGGGGCCCACCTTGGGGAGGAGCCTTGGGGACCTGGTGCCCAGCCAGGCCTCCCCCCCTGGGCAGTGGAGCCCGGCGTGTGCCTTGAGCCCCGAAGGAAGCTGTCACCACAGCGCCCCGGTTCCCCTCATGGCCTCCCGGGGGGGGGCGGCCCTGCCTGCTGTCCACCCTTGCAGAGGGCGGTGCCCGGCTCAGCCCCGCCCCAGTCAGACCCGCAGCGCCCCCCGGAATCGGCGCCCACCTCTGGGCACAGCCGGGCCCCACCCATCACCAGCTGTGTCCCTTGACCCCAAGCCCCCCTCCCCCCACGGTCCCAGAGCACACCTGTTCACACTGCCACGGTATCGATCCAGGATCCTCCCCTGCACCCTCACCTCCCCACCACCCGGGGTCCCCCTACCCCCCCCCCACTCCATCCCAGCCCAGTGCGCCCTGCCTGCCGCTGGCTGCCTGTGAAATACAGAATAGAGATGGAGCTCCCCTCCCCCCCCCACCGCTGCCTCCCTCCACAGGAGCCTCCTCTGGGGGGCGGGACGGAGGGGGGGGGAGCAGGGCGGGGGCGACTCTCCACCTGTGGCCCCTTCGCTCTCCCCCATTCCTCCTTATTGTATCCCAACCGCTCCACCAAAGCTCTGCTCATGGAGGCCCCCGAGGGTCCTTTCTCAGTCCTCCTGGGATTTGACAGCAGGGACACCGGGGCACGGTCACCGCCCTGTGCACAACCCTTTCCTTGGTGGTTCGGGGACCCACGTGAGCCTGGCCTTCCGTGGTCTGGCTGCTCCTCCATTTCCCACGTGACTTTTCCTCTCCTCTGAATTTTGGCCATGATGGTGACCTCTGGCCTTTCCTGCCACTTAATGAAGCCACTGAATGGGGGTGGGGTCAGCAGATCCCTAGAGATCTGCTGGAGGTGTGTGCCCCCCCACCCCCCGCCAGGTGTCAGGGCTTTGTTCAGCAAAGGCTCAGTGCGGGCCCCGGCCCACCTGCTGGGGGCTCCTCATACTTCAGTGACCGGCCGTGGTCATCCGTTGTCCCCATAGACGGCGGGGCTCCGGGGGTGGAGATGGTCTTGGCTGGCTTGGCGCTGCAAGTCTTACCCGAGCCTGAGATTCACACAGTCAGCTCCAGGTACGTTTGCCGAGTGAATAACGGGAAGCGGGGTGGGAGGCAGGGCTTGGTCTGTGTCCCTGGGTCCCGAGAGAAAGCACCCCCCCCCCGCGCCCCCCATGTCTGGGAGCTACAACCCAGAGCTGCCGGGCAGAGGAGCGGTGGCCTTCGGGTAACGCTCAGCATCTCACCGCGCTGCCTCTGCCCCAGCCTTGCCTGGGGCCCCCCCCAGGCCCCCCGCCCTCCCCACGGGGCAGCGGCCAACTCAAGGGCAGCGGGGGTGAGCAGTGATCGGGGCTCCGGGAGCTCCCGCCCGGGTGGGGAGACTGTGAAGCAAGTGTGGAAGGGGAGAGGGCCACGCAGGAGCCTCTGCAGGCGACTGAGGGAGAGTGAACTGAAGGAGACTGGGGGGCCTGGGAAATGTCTAGAAGGTGAGCAGCGAGCCCCAGGCCCGGGGAGTGCGTTCCAGGGGCGACCACGGGAAGAGCTGCTTTCCTGCTCCTGGCTCCGCCCGCGGCCAGCGCGGAGGGCCGGGGGAATCCTTCAGATTTCTAAAGAGCCACGTTCATCGTCTAGTAAAGAGCGTACGGCCAGTGCGCAGGCGCCCCTGAGACGAGGCCTGGGTGGGTTCCCCTGAGACGCGGCCTGGGTGGGTTCCCCTGAGACGAGGCCTGTGTGCGTTCCCTTGAGATCAGGCATGTGTGGGTTCCCCTGAGACGAGGCCTGGGTGGGTTCTCTGGGGTGGAGGGAGGTAGGCCCGGGCAGGCCTAGAATTCACCCCCCGCCTCAGCCCCCCGCGTTCGGGGGTCACAGGACTATGCTGTCCTGCCTGGTGAGACGCTGCACGCGATAGTCCTCAGTAAGGGACGGTCACAGTCGTTACAGAAGGTGATTGGCAGCCCCGGTTTCCTCGTGGGCAGCTAATGTGGGTGGACAATCCGGCCCCCTTGCCCCCGCACTGGAGCTGAGCGTGGCTTCCATTGTTCTGCGCCCTCTTGCTCTCCCCCAGGAGGACGAATGAACTCTACTTGGCTCCAGGCCAGTGGCTACCTCTCTCTGGACCTGGCAAGGTTTCTCCTCATTTATCATCACAGGCTAGAATTTTCCATCTTCCAGGCCAAGATGAAGCCCCAGAACTTCCCAAACACTCTAAGACAGGCACAGCCGGCGATACCTCCGGCTTTGTGGGTGGCAAAGGACAGGATGCTGATCGAGTGGTACGGAGGGGCTGGGGACGAAGGCTGCGGCTTGAGCGGACTCCTGAGCACAGCTAGCGCAGTGGCTGCCGCCGGGCCGGGGGGTGTGGGGGGGGCGGGGAGGGGAGGCCCAGCAGAGTTTTCCCAGCTTGGTGCCATTCTTCCTAAGATCTGCCACCGTCACCCGCTCACCCAGCTGGGAGGATTTGTGAGCATTCAAGAGCCCGTGCGACGATCTCGGGCTCCGCGGAGGCCTTTCAGATGGGTGACGTGGGAGGACACTCAGCCCCACGGGTCACTACCCACCTGTAAAGAGCGATGGAGTGGCGGAGAAGCGAAGGTTGAAATTCTCAGAGGGAGCCGGGGCACACTTGCTCTTCATCCTACTGAAGTGTGAGGTGTGTGCGTGTCGGGACCCCAGTGCAGAGGGTGAGCTGTGTTGTCAGGTGCGTGGCCCAGGAGGAAGACAGAGCCAAACTCCACCCTTTTGTGACTTTTACCCAGCGGCCTGAGCGTTCATGGTAGCCCCGATGGGCAGTGCTGTTGGCTTGAGAGCTGAGGATGCGGAGAGCGCAGCTCCGCATGGTCCTCCAGGAGGAGGAGCAAGCGGAGGATGTCCATTGCGATAATGTTTCTATCTAGCTTCCTTCTTGTAGCAAAGAAACAATGTAATGTTCCTGGGTGGGGGGCGGGCGATTCACAGCCCAAATGCCACGCCATGCCTGCACACTCTCAGGACCTGTTCCCTGGCGCTGATGTTGGGCTGGCGATTTGGGGAACGTAGGTGGACATTTGTGATCAAGCAGAGCAGGCCAGCCTGCCGTGAAACCCCGGGCCGCCTCTGCCCATCCAGGAGGCCACGCACCTTAATACCCTGTGACTTTCTGAAGAAAAGGAGTATCTCTCTCTCTGTGACCTGGCAGAGCACGCGGGGAAGGTGTGCTGGACATGGCTGGGTGGTAGGAGAAGCTGTAACAGCCATGACAGTGTCCTCAGGATGCAGGAAACATGCCAGTCTGTTGCTTTCCTTCCTTATAAGGACCCAGGCAGAATCAGTGGATAGACATAAAATGATTTCTCTAAAATCCCCTGGCACAGGGGACCCAGCCCACATGGACTTCTCAGTGCTACATCCAGACAAAATTAGTCTAGTAAAAGGAGAGATTACTTAAAAAAAAAAAAAGTGTTGCTGGGCATTGGTGGCTCCAGTGTAATCCTGGCTGCTCAGGAGGCTGAGGTCTGAGGACTGCAGTTTGAAGCCACCCTGGCAAAAAGTTAGACACTTACCTTTAGATAACCACCAAGCGCAAGGCCAGTGCCCAGGCTCTGAATTCAAGCTCCAGGACCAGGAAGGAAAAAAAAGAAAGATAGGAAAAAATGGGGAGAAAGAAAGAAAGAGAAAGAAAGGAGGGAAGGAAAGAAAGGCTAGAAGGAACAGAGAGATAGAGAAAAGGAAGGAGAGAGAGAGACAGAGAGAGAATTGTTCACCAGGTGGGCAAAGGACTGCAGACCTGCACTGTCAAGCAGCTGGTTCTGCACCTGCTGTGTCTTCTGGACAAACCCACTGTAAGGGAGGGGCCCTGACTTTATGGGGGTTTCGTTTACTGGATGGAGCCCCATGGTAAGTCCAGGAGCCTCTGTGCTTCACCACAGGAACCAGAGCCTGCAAAAGCAGGGGCTAACTCTGTGCCGGGGGACTAAGGACACTCAGGCACTTAGTCCTGGTACTGCCATCTAGGATTCAGATTGGTTTTCTCTGCCAGTTGAGAAATTAGAAGGCAGGAAAAGTGGTTGGAACAGAGCAGGTCTATTTAAAACCAACAGAAAGATATAGAGAAGAAAGCCCAGGCTGCTTGAACGAGGAGGGGCCTGGGAGCAGGGGGTGTGTCTGCCATCTTACCCCCCCCCCACGGCGCCCAGCGCCCCTCCCTCCTCCCATAGGATGTGCGCCGGGTCCCGTTGGTCGATGCTGGACAGGTGCCGAGGGAGGCGAGTTGCCTCGGGTCTCACGGGGACCCACCGGGCTGGGAGCAAGTTTCCCGTGGGGCACCCCCACTTCAGCCAGCCCATGCCCTCCTGCCCCTGGGGGGAGGGGGTGTCCCAGGGGACCAAGGCATTCCCCAGGCCCGCGAGCCCTGCTCTGTGTGTGGTGGTCACCCGAGTCCCCACTGGGGGCGGGAGTCCTGCCCAGCCCACCCCGCAGCCATGTGCGCTGGGGGGGGGGGGACCCCGGCCCTCCTCAGGAGTCGGGGAGCCCCTCGGGGGGCGCTCCGCCGGCCCTGCGGGAGCAGGAGGCTGGTTTGTATTCTGTGGGGATGTCCCCTGGCCTGCCACCAAGACACAGACGTGGAAGCAGAAGAACTTGTCAACCGTGCTCAGCAACAAGGGGGCCGCGGAAGGCTCCAGAAGAGAGGATCCCAGGGCAGAGACCTGCGCCCGGGACCCTTGCCGCCGCCCCCCGCGTGTTCAGGTCCTGCCCCGGGGGTGTCTCTGCGGCAGCCCCCCTTCTTGCCTTCTGCCTTCCCCTGCGCGTGGGGAGGACACGCGGCCCACGGCAGTGACAGCGCTGCCCGTTTTATCTGAGGCGCGAGGCGGGTGCCCCTCGCAATGAAGCCCCACGGCCCGGGGGCGCGGGGGGCGGGGGGGCTGTCTCTGAATCCTCGTCGTCTTTTGGGGTGTCAGTCTAGGTGTTGCCTTATGAAAATGCGAGCGTCAGGCTCGTAGCCACACGGAGCGGAAAGCACGGGTTCCCGCGTGCTCCTCGCTCCCGCACCCCGCGCCCCGCAGGCCGCGCTCCGCTACGCGCGTCCTCCCGCGGTGTCGCGTCGTCACACGTGTGTGCGCTACACGGACACACCCACGGCCACACGCTGTCCCGTGGGGCAGCCTCCCACGCACGGCTGGGCCACCCAGCACCCCGCCGGGCCTCCCAGCACCCCGCCGGGCCACCCAGCACCCCGCCGCCCACCGGGGCTCAGACGGCCGGCCCTGGCGCCAAGCACCGGCGGGGTTAAGGGGGGCAAACCTTCTGCCTTCGGTCCCCCGTCCTCCGCCTGGGCTCATGCTTTTCCCTGGAGACTCTGGGCTCCGTGGGGGTCGGGGCACCGAGCCCGGCACGCAGACAGCACCCGGGAAGGCGAGCCCAGGGTGATGTCGACGGCTCAGTTTGCATTGTGACAGAATGGCCGTCCGTGGAGAAAAGGGGCAGAGCCGGGCGGGTGGGCAGCTGGCCTCGCCCTCTGGTACCGGGAGACGACGAGGGGGACACACGAGGGGGGACAGCGCAGGGGGACGCGCGGGGGGGACGCGCGGGGGGGGACGGCGCGGGGGGGACACGCGAGGGGGCATCATTCCCTTCAGGACACTTGTCTTTCCCTTTAAGATCAACGGAGAGAAGACTTGGGGACAGTGAATACGAAAAAGGAGAGGAACCCAAGCCAGGCCAAAGGAACGGAACTGTTAAAGCCAAGTGCACGGTTCTGAGCAAAGAGCTACCCAGACCTGGAGACTCAGCCCCCACTTTGGGGCTCCAGGAGGTAATTTTGCCCCCTCCCTGTTTGGTGGAAGGCTGGTGCCGGTGTCGCCGGGCCTTGTCCCCCGCCCCAGCCCAGGCCTCCGCGCTCCGCGGAGGCGCGTCTCATACCGTGAACACAGGCCGCTAATGAAAGGCTGGAAGCAGCCCAGGGCCGAAACGTGTTTGGAGCACTTCCTCCCACGTCAGCGGCACAAACATCTATTCTGGGTTTGGCTGTTTTCCAAGTGGGTTACACGATGATAAACAACAGGATTTTTGGGGGGGAACGGGGTGGTGGTTAGGGTGTGGGAGTGAAAATTTAACGGCCTACTTTGCAAAACACCATTTAAAAAACCATTGACAAAAAAAACCTATCGAGTGGAAAAGTTAGAGACATAAAGAATTGCTTGTGGTTATACAAATATTTCCCACTGAGCTGCCTCGTGGAATCCTTAGCGCTTTTTGGACCCACAGGGCCACATTTCTGAGTAGACATTTGTGTTTTCCCATCGAGCTAGGACTTTCCTTGGTGGGCTATCCATAGTTATTTCCCTAACTTTCAGGAATAAAAATGGAAAAGCAAGCAGTTAAAGAAATCAGTTTGCTGAGACATTCAGAATGATGTCCACAACTAAAATTGACCGAGTAAATCAACATAATCTGAGGAAGTAAATTAACCCAGAATGACAAAATGAAAAGACGTCTCCCAAGGAACCTCATATATATCATGCTCGGTGCATTTCTGGTCTCTGATTCCTAATAAAATTCTCATGAGAACATAGTATTGCCCCATAAAAACTCCTGAACTCTCTCGTGAGAACCGGCTGGTTTATAAAGCCTCATGGTTCAAGGCTGTGGTTTATTTATTAAAAACTTCTCAGTAAATACATTGTGGATGGTGGGATCGCGCCTTGCAATCCTGGAGACCATGCATCATTCCTGCTGTCCCGGAGTCTGAAAGAAAACAAGAAAAAGCATGTCAGGACTCTCTGACCCAGAAAGAAAAACTGTAACCTTTTTGTGTTTTGCTTCTAAAAGAGAGTTCTAAGCTCCTTTTGTTTACCTTCAGCCAAGGAGACCTCGTGCGAGTTCCGCGTGTGCCAGGGAAAGCGGGGAACATTCTGGCCAAAATGGTTAACAGGGAGGCGGGCACGGGGGTGAGGGGGGGCAGGGGGGAGGGGGGAGCGGGGTTCCTTCTAGTCCCGCGGGGGGGAGGGAGGGAGGGGGGACGGGGCAGGAGAGAGAACGCGGCCGCCAGGACGCAGAGGCTCTCTGGAGGACCGACTCCCAGGTCTGGGAGGAGGGAGGCGTGTTTCAACACGGGGGGGGGGGTGAACTCGCCCCGCTTCCTGCCCCCCTGCACCTAGAGGACCTGGGGCAGTGGCAGGTGCTTCCGTCCGCGGCAGACAGGCAGCTGGCAGCTTGACGGGGCTCCCGGGTCCTCGGGTGCGGTGGGAGGAGGGGGCCTAGTCCCCAGCGCCGGGGCAGGGGAGCGCAGGACTCGACCTCGAGACCCCTGGAGCTGCCCCTCTCCTTTCTACTCCCCACAGCCCGCCGTCTCTTCCACCTGAGGAGAGCCGCTTGGTCGTGCCCCCCCCCCCCCCCGCTCTGGGGCCGCGGCTCTGGCCCTCGGTATGGGCACTGGCACACGCAAGTGTGCACTCACGCCTTTCAGTGGCGACGAACAGGTCGTGGCCCGTGACTGGGAAAACACCATAGGAACACAAAACGCCATCGGTGTTTCAAAATGCCGCTCTGGGCTTACAGCGGAGGGAACGGAAGGTGCGGAGACCTCTCGCCCCCCCCCCCCCCCAAGTCCTTGCACGCAGCCTTGCACGGTGACACTGCCACGCGAGTGGTGTGTGTGTCACCAGCGTCAGGCTACGCCGTGGGTTTGGACACGCACAGTGGCCTCGCCTCTGGCCCCCTCTGCCTTCCGGGGCACGGCCGCGGGGACCCCGTTCCGGGCGGGCTCTCTCCCCGCGTGACGGGGTTCAACCTTCCTCCGTGCGGCTCCGTGGCCTGGTGGCTCACGGCACCGCGGCACCGCAGAGAAGCCTCCTGTCTGAGACGGCCATCGCCTTCACCTCATAGATGTGAAAAGGGGGAGGCCCCATGGCTGGGGGGGGGGGTATCCTGGAACTCTCAGACCCCGAGGAGGCGCGGGGTGGGGGTGGGGGGCAGCAGCGCTCAGGTCCCGTGGGCAACCTCAGCCCGTCGGCCCTGCGTTCAGGATTGAGCGCCCGGGGGGGCTGTGCGGGGGCCCTGCCTCCCCTTCCCTTCCGGGAGGAGGAAATGCGTATCCCACCGGCCGACAGAAGGGCGTTTGCTATTGAAAATGACACCCGGCACGCTGCTCTCTTCTTCAACGGAAAAGCGGGTACACATGATTGAATAACTATCTCCATGCACCCCTCAGATGCCAAGCGAGGCTGGCTGGTGACGTTGGGGAGTCCTGCAGGAGCTGAGCGGCTCAGGAGCCCCCCCCCACCCCGCGGTGCTCCCGGGGGGCCTGGAAGCCAGGATTCATGAAGCATCCACCCAGAGCACCCCCCGACCAACCCTGGAGAGCCGTGAACCCAGAAGGGCCTGGGGAGGGGCGTGGGCGCCACCTAGTGACCAGCGGCGGTGGGGACACCGCGCTCCCGCCGGTCCGGGTCCCCCTCGCTGCTACCCAGAAGCAAAACATGAAGCGAGACACGCAGCGCTTCCACAACAGCTCGCTGCGGCCCGTCGTCTTCGTGCGTGTCCACAGGACACGGCCACCTCCAGCCTTCAAGTGTCACCGGTAAGCTTGTGTACACACACACGCACACACACTCACACACGAGGGTTTCGTGACTTCACGTTATGGCCGAGCATTACCATTGACTGCGTTGATTTCGAACCCAAGTCCGGCCGAGCCAGATAAAGCTCTGGCATCAGGAACTGCAAGGACAGGACTGAAAGCCCGGAATGGTTTACTAACGCTGCAAAGTGCAACTGAGGCCCATTAACTCCCTTCTCAGATCAAGCACATTATTTCCTGAACGTTGGAGAGGAAAAAAGAAATGCACCTTAGCCTTCGAACTGAGACATACGCGAACGGGCAGTCAGGTGTGAGCATCAGAGCAAAGCGCTGTATTCGCTCACTTCGCAGTACTGGGGTTCGATCTCACGCCCGGTGCTCGCTAGGCAGCCGCTCAGGGGAGCCACGACCTCGTCCTGGGAGTAAGACCGTCGGTATCCTCGTCCTCGCTACGCCGGCTGGGACTGCACGCCAGCCGCAGCCAGGGCGGCCCCGCCCGGCCACAGACCCGCACGCGACAGGCTTGGCGCCGAGGGTCCGGGCGAGTTGCTTTAGGAGGGCCATTTTGTGGGCCACCTCCAGGCGCCTCCGCGCCCCTGTCCCCCGGGACCGAGGACGGCGTGTCTTCCGTTGTTCCATACGAGGTGGCCAAAGGAGGCCAAGGCGCACCCAGGAGCGATTCCACATTCCCAGAGCGAGGAGCGTGAGACGCGCGGGGAGACTGAGCTCGAAGGCCCCAGGGGCGCGGGGGAGGCGGTGGCGGAGAGGCCACCGCCTACCCCCCAAGGACAGGGGCCCCACACTCCCTTCTTCCCCGGCTGGCCAAACTTCAGGCATAAAGACAAAGGTAAACCTTGCTGCTTTAATGCTGCGTGCGTGTGTGCGTGTGTGTGTGTGTGTATGTGTGTGTGTGTCCCGGGGCTTGAACTCAGAGCCTAGGTACTGTCCCTGAGCACTGTAGCTCTACCGCTCGAGCTACAGTGCCATTCCAGCTTTTGAGTGGCTAACTGGAGATACGGGTCTCATGGACTTTCCCGCTTGGGCTGGCTTCAAACATCTCAGCCTCCCGAGTAGCTGGGTTACTGTCACGGGCCACTGGTGTGTGGCTTACTGCTTTTTTTTTTTTTAAAGAAAAGGTAGAAATAAAGTGTCACTTCAGGAAACCCTGGATCCTGGGGTTGGGATGGCGCTGGGGGTCGTTCGGCTGGTTTCTCTGTGTCCTCTGTTGCGTTTGGAAGGAACATTGAGAGCAGAAATGCACGGCTTTGGTTCTGTTCCCGTCCTTGCCTCCCTGCCCCCCCCCACCCCCAGTTGGAAAAATCCCCAATGGGCTGAAAACCTGCCCGCCTTGTGTTAGTGCAGCTGGAAAGAATTGCCGTCTGCGATCCGGGCCCCGCAGAGCCGGCCAGCCCGAGGGCCGGGCGGCCATGACCGCCGTGCCGGGACCAGTGGATCCGGTGGAATTTCCATGGTGTTTTTCCATGGCGATTTCTTCTGCGGGATGTGAACGTAAAATGGAGATCACGGCTTTCCCTGCGGAGCAAGCCCTACAGCGGCTCGGGGGGGCGGCCACTCGCCTGTGCAGTGGCGGTCAGCGGGGGCGGGGGGAGGGTCACTCGCCTGTGCAGTGGCGGTCAGTGGGGCCGGGGGAGGGTCACTCATGCAGTGGCGGTCAGCGTGGGCGGGGGGAGGGTCACTCGCCTGTGCAGTGGCGGTCAGCGGGGCCGGGGGGAGGGTCACTCGCCTGTGCAGTGGCGGTCAGCGGGGGCGGGGGGAGGGTCACTCGCCTGTGCAGTGGTGGTCAGTGGGGGTGGGGGGCGGGGGGGAGGGTCACTCGCCTGTGCAGTGGCGGTCAGTGGGGCCGGGGGGAGGGTCACTCGCCTGTGCAGTGGCGGTCAGCGGGGGCGGGGGGAGGGTCACTCGCCTGTGCAGTGGCGGTCAGTGGGGCCGGGGGGAGGGTCACTCGCCTGTGCAGTGGCAGTCAGCGGGGGCGGGGGGGAGGGTCACTCGCCTTGCAGTGGCGGTCAGCAGGGGAGGGTCACTCGCCTTGCAGTGGCGGTCAGCAGGGGAGGGTCACTCATGCAGTGGCGGTCAGCGGGGGCGGGGGGAGGGTCACTCGCCTGTGCAGTGGCGGTCAGCGGGGGGGAGGGTCACTCATGCAGTGGTGGTCAGCGGGGGAGGGTCACTCGCCTGTGCAGTGGTGGTCAGCGGGGGAGGGTCACTCGCCTGTGCAGTGGTGGTCAGCGGGGGAGGGTCACTCACCTGTGCAGTGGTGGTCAGCGGGGGCGGGGGGGTCACTCGCCTGTGCAGTGGTGGTCAGTGGGGGTGGGGGGCGGGGGGAGGGTCACTTGCCTGTGCCGTGGCGGTCAGCGGGGGAGGGTCACTCATGCAGTGGCGGTCAGCGGCGGCGGGGGGAGGGTCACTCGCCTGTGCAGTGGTGGTCAGTGGGGGTGGGGGGCGGGGGGGAGAGTCACTCGCCTGTGCAGTGGCGGTCAGCGGGGGCGGGGGGCGGGGACACTCGGCTGACTGAGTCTCGTGACACTGATAGGGTGGGCGGGGCTTGGTTGGATGACCCGGAAGCAGACCCCGGTGCGCCTGCTTGAGACACGGTCTCTCAGGCAGGTTCTTCCCGCGCAGTCGCAGCGGAAGGGGACTGGATGGCTGGACGCTCCCTCGCCTCCCTGCCTCCACTCGGGTGCGGGACTGCGGTGCGCGGCCTTCATTCCCCCTCTGCGTGTTGACCAGGAAGCCTCCGCCCGTGACGCGATGGCTGTCTGGAGGGCTGGGTGCGAAGCTGCCCCCCCCCCGCTACCCCGTTCTGATGTGCCCCCCCCCCCCGAAGCCGGGAGCCGCTAGCTCTGCTCTGCTTGCACAGGAGGGCAGATGCGCTTTGTAATCCGGGCCTCGGGGGCACCGGGAGAGGAGCTGCCACAGGAAGACACTGACGGGGCGTCCGCGGCGTGAGCGGGCACACAAGCCCAGGGCGGTGGGCGCCTCAGGCCCGCAGGGCCGGCTCGCTCACGTCCATGGTCAGCACACACTGTCCAGTGGACTTCCGGTCTCGGAGGCGCTAACCAGGAGGTCCCCAGAAATTAGGCAGCATGATCTTCACAAAGCGCCGAAGACCCACCCAAGTGACAGGAAAGCCAGGGCTTCCTGGACGCCGCCGAGGCGAAGCGGCAGCCCAGCCAGGGATCGATCGCCCTCCGTGGTGCCCAGGGAGTCCATCGCTGCTCTGGGGGACCCTCCCCGCGGCAGCGGGTCCCCTGCAGGCCATCCTGCTGGCCTGCCCCCACCCCCCGGGGCGGCCCGAGTGGCCAGGGCCGTCCCCCCAAACGCTGTGCTCATCTTGGACACGCTGCCTGTCGTTAGCGTGAGTTTCAGCCACAGCCAGTGGCGGTGACTAAGGAAAGAGCCCTTCCCTCCCCCCCCCCCCCTGGGCTCTGGCTCCCCTTGCCCGTCTCTGGGGGACTCTGCTCAGAGCCGGGGGGCCTTCTCCACACTCTCCAGCCTGAAGCCTTGGGCTTGGCCCCAGCCCCAGCCCCCGAGCCTCTCACCGGCCGGAGCCGAGGCCTGGGGGAAAGATTCTGCCTCCAGCGCGGGACTGTGCAGGCTCCCAGACGCCCCGCCGGGTGTCTGTGGATTTGGGGTGTAGCAGGCTGTGATAAATGACCAGTGAGACACTGCCTGAGAGAGAAAGCAGAAAGGGAGTCACGTGGCACCGTGTGAGCCCCGAGGCTCGAGTCAGAGGCCCGAGTGGACCCTGGCGGGGCGGTGTAAGCCGTGGCTCCTGTGGGGTCTGTGGGAGTCTCCTCTCTTGACAGCAGCTCCTGGGAAGTGCTTGAGTTGCGTGTGTGCAAGTGTGCACACACACTCTCCAGATGCTTGGTGGTGATTCCGCTCCAGTTCCCCCCTCTGCGGGTTCAGCACTGGGAGTGGCGCGGTGAGCCCCCCACGCGGGTTCCCGTTTCCTGCCACGCCGGGGGATGGGCCGGGCTCAGGAGGGGCCGGGGGCAGCGCTGGGACTCAGAGATGTCGCCCGTGGGCGACACCGTCCCGTGGTGAGAGGGGAGAACACGCCTCTGCGAGTTTACGCTCGTTAGTTCCCGGCCTCACAACGAACGGCCTCCCAGATGTCTCCTCCTTCCTGCGCCCTCCCCTGAATAACACTTGGGGGTCAGCGCTGGCTGGCGCCCCCGTGGGTGGGAGCGGGAACTGCAGCCACTTGTCTGAGATTGAGTGGCCTGCGCTTTGAGGTCTCCACTGTTCTACCCGAGCGCTTGGGCCTCCCACCCGGGAAACTCCAGCCCCACCCTCCCCACAGGCAGCCACTGGGAGAAGCAGGCACGGCCCGGCTTGGCCCGAGGCTCCCGGCTGTCCGTCAAGCTCGGGCCTTGAGCACCCCGCTCCCCGTCTCCCCGTCACTGTTCTGAGCGTCACTCCCCTGCCTTTGGGGTCTCCAGGCACATACAGTGGGGCGGACACTCCGGGTCTCCTCCTCGGGTCTCACCAATCAGAAACCCAGACGAGGCCCCTGCGACGGTCCACAGGCTAGCCCACCACGCGCCCTGGAGAAAGGCAGTGGCCAGCAGCAAGAGGATGGTGTTTTCCAGAAGCATCACCTAGGGGAGCAGGGGAGTCACCT
The DNA here is from genome assembly GCF_023159225.1 of Perognathus longimembris pacificus. Classification (NCBI taxonomy): domain Eukaryota; kingdom Metazoa; phylum Chordata; class Mammalia; order Rodentia; family Heteromyidae; genus Perognathus; species Perognathus longimembris. The sequence continues at coordinate 2,841,595 of NC_063181.1, forward strand.
GTCACCTCCTGTCAGGGAGCTTCACAGACAGCACCCAGGCCCTGAATTCAAGCCCCAGGACTGGCGCGCGCGCACACACACACACACACACACACACACACACACACACACGCAGTCTGCAAGCTCACGGTGCCACTGGATTCCAAAGACCTAGAGGCATAAACTTTTAAAAAAAATTTTTCCCAGTCCTGGGCCTTGGACTCAGGGCCTGAGCACCGTCCCTGGCTTCTTCCCGCTCAAGGCTAGCACTCTGCCACTTGAGCCACAGCGGCGCTTCTGGCCATTTTCTATATATATGGTGCTGGGGAATCGAACCCAGGGCTTCATGTATACGAGGTGAGTGCTCTTGCCACGAGGCCATATCCCCAGCCCACAAACTTTCAAAGCAACTCCAGAGCTCCTTTTGCGTGTGAAACCTTCTCCTCTTTAAGAGCAAATCTGGGGGCTGGGAATATGGCCTAGTGGCAAGAGTGCTCGCCTCCTACACATGAAGCTCTCGGTTCGATTCCCCAACACCACATATATGGAAAATGGCCAGAAGTGGCGCTGTGGCTCAGGTGGCAGAGTGCTAGCCTTGAGCGGGAAGAAGCCAGGGACAGTGCTCAGGCCCTGAGTTCAAGGCCCAGGACTGGCCAAAAAAAAAAAAAAAAGAGCAAATCTGTCCTGCAGTAGCAGGGGGAGGGGGGGCCTTGCCACCAGTGTGTGCCCTGTGCCCTGATCTCTCGTTATCCCCATCTACACTGGCTTGTTCATTTTAGCTTCCAAAACCTAAATAGAAAAGACTATTATTTCCTTACATTTTCAGGCGAGCAGACAAGTCAGGCGGAATGAAGAGGTTATTTATACATCGACTGATAGCAGGTTGCTGTTCTCAAAGCCTGCCGGCTCTGTTCAAGACCAGGATTCTTCTTCTGGAACTTGTCCTTAGACTAAGTTGTCGCGCTTTTAGCAGACACGCGTGCGGACACACACGCGCACACACACACGCACACACACGCACACGCACGCACAGGGACGCTCGTCGCGCATGGCCTGCGCCCTGTAACCCCGGCTGGCAGGAAGCCGCCCTCGCCCCTTGCCGAGTGGAAGCCGGCCCTCCTGCCCCGGGAAGGGCCGTCGCCCACGTTCGGGTGGCAGAGGGGGAGCGCGGCGCCCACCCGCAGGGCGAGCAGCCTCCGGCGGCACGAGCTCCCCACGATGCCACGCCGCTGGGCCACGAGCCAGAACGTCATCACCAGCCAGTGGGCGCCTGGGGTGGGGGGGGACAGCATGCGATTCAGGGTTGGGGTGCAGTGAGCGCTCAGCACCCGGGAAGAGACACCCCCAAACCCCGAGGGCCGCAGAACCGATCCCGTATGCCTTACCCCGCTTGAGCCTCATGAAGGACATCAGACATCCGACCCAGTGTGGAGCCGAGCCCCCCCCTTCCGTGCTCTTCAATGGCACGGCCCAGCCCCCCGCCCCCTGCTCCGAGCAGAGAGCCGGAGCTCCGGGGTTCAGCGCAGCCCCCCCCCCCACTGACGTTCCCTCCAATGGGAGGAAGAGCAGGGCGTCTCTGTCTCTGCGCTTCGTGGCTGTGTGTTCACGCGTGCACACGGCGCAGTGGGGGGGAGGAGAGAAGTGGGGGGGGATGAGGACCCCACTCGCGCCCCACGCGGGGCGGATGCGCGCCCGCGAGTCGGGGGGCGAGGAGGGCGCGGGTCTGCGGCGGCGGGGCGTCCGGAGCTGCCTGGGAAGGGCAGAGGCCCCGCGAGGCACAGACGCCCTTCTGTCACCCCGAGCGCCACACTGGGCCCCCCACCCCCGCGGCCTCCGCATCCACTCGTGCTCTGCGGTCCACCGGCCACGCTGCGGTTGGCAGCCCCGGCGCCCTGGGCGAGCGTGGGTCCCCCCTCCGGTCCCCCCCCTCCGGTCCCGGAAGACGGGCGGCCGCCGGAAGGGGCCGGGCCCACAGCTGGAAGATGCTCGGCTTAGAGCAGCTCCAGGTGTCAGGCCTCGGCCTCGGCCAGGGCCCCTCGGCTGACCCCCGTCGGGGGGCCGCGCACCGTGCGTGGGGTCTGATCTGCCCACAGCCCTTCTCTGCCTCGACGTCCGCCGGTCCCCCCCCGAGCGCCTCACAGTCCGTCTGTCTGGCGCGCGCCTGCTCTCCTCCAGGGAGCCTTGGCCGAGACGCGCCGTCCAGGTCCAGCTGCCGACACACACCATCTCCGGCAGCCTCCATGCCTTCTCGGTCACGAAGGCCGCTTCCGCCCCGCGCTGGCCAGCACCCAGCCAGGCCTCGGGGCCGGCGCCCGCCCGCCCCCCGGAAGACAGCTCAGACAGGCAGCGCCATTGCCCCTGACCAGCGGCCGTGCCTGCGGCGCTAGGAGAAGCGCGCGTTTGTGATACAGGCCAGGGCAGAGCTCGCAGGCCCCCAGACCATAACGGGCTCTGCCGGGGGTCCTGCCCCACCGGCAGATCCTCCCTGCCCCGCCTCCCCTTCCCGGCCATGCAGCGCCCAGGACTGCTCCCAATTCAGTCCCAGAGACTGGACTTCATTCCGGGTGTCCGCAGTCCCCCGGGGGCACACGCAAATCACTAAATGTGAACAGATACACACCGAGCACGCTGAGTTGTGCTGATGAGAGGCCAAGATTCCTGCGCTCTAAATGGAAACTTGGAGATACGATTTGTTAACTCACTTGGGTCTCTGGAATTAAGTTTCTAATCAAGCTTTAATCTTTCCTCATTAAGAGATTAAAGTAAACCACCAAACGTCAACTACATACAGAACAGTATATCCTGGGCTCACACTGGAGACTAAGTGGTTTCTCTTTCCATTTTAATATTTTTGCCAACAGTAGGCCTGAGCTAATTTACAATCTCAGTTAAAAGCTTGAGGTCTTGATTATGGTTCTATGTGCACGTGTCCTGCGGCTTGAACTGAGGGCCAAGGCACTATACCCTAGCTTTTTTGCTCAAGACTAACAATCTACCACTTGAGTGACAGCTCCACTTCTGGCTTTTTGGTGGTTAATGGAAATAGGAGTCTCATAGACTTTTCTGCCTAGGCTGGCTTTGAACCTTGATCCTTACATCTCAGCCTCCTGAACAGGTACAATTTTACAGGCAGGAGCTACTGGCACCCAGCTTCTTCTTAAAAATAATTTTAAAATAAAATATACACCTATTTATGCTGAGCTTCTTTTACATCTTAAAATTTTAACTTTCAATTTAAGAACTTTCAAACTTATACTAAAGAGAACTGGTAAGCCAAGATGCTCATTAAGAGAGCTCAGCTAGGTTAGCTAGTTCCCATCATTTCAGACTGTTTCCAAACTGATCCAGGCTTTAAAAAAAAAGGATTAAAAAGGCATTGCGACAGCATTAGAGTGGACACATTTAAACCGAAAATAGTGACCATCTACGTTTAAACAAGTTGTCACTAATGTCAGATTCTCTTAAAGACGTAGACCTAGCATTAATAGTTGGTATTATTTGGAGTTTATAAAAGAGAAACATAGTATATTTCGAATCCTTGTGTTTCTTGTAAGTCAGTTGAACCCGAGGAGTTTGCATTGGGAAAAAAAATGTTGTTAGAAGATTCTTCTACTTTTCATTATGAAGTCAGTTAACAGGACAGCTCTGGGTTGTGCCAAAAACCAAACCAAACCAAACCCCAACTCTTTGGGCTCCCTCTACAGGCGCTTTTGTCAAACCAATTCTAAAGAAGCATTTCCTCGACTTCATCCGCTGTTCTGTGGGAGCCCAGGGACTGGTTTCAGAATGAGACAGGGATCTGCCGCTTTCTGTCTCAGCTCTCAAAGCATAGTCCTGAGCTCTGGATAACTCACAATCTCAGGAACGAGACGGCGCGGTTTCTTAGGCTCGCCCTGGCTTTCGTGACGCTTAGAGATACGCTTGTGGCCCGTTTCTAAAATCTGTACCTTCTGGGCGGCTTATCTTGGGCTCTTACATTCTTCTCTCGGCTTTTTCTCACTTTTTTTTAAATCCCCCACTCTTTTAAATTGCGTTAATTTTTGTATGTCAGCTAAACTTTATTTTCAAATTAGTTACACAGAACTAGTGACTTGCCTAATTTCTAACTTTCACTCCTCTACTCACATTGACTCTCAAGTGTGTACCAGCAAGCCCTGGGGCCCCTGCGGGCTTGGGGAGCCCGGTGTGCGGAGGGGAGCCCGCCGAGGGGAGCCCGCCGGAGGGGAGCCCGCCAAGCCGTGTAGGAGGAGCAGCCTGGATCCGGGCCAGCCTTCCACCGCACCTCTGAGGAAGGCTCGGGGCTCGGTGCGCCCAGGGTGCCCACGGAGGGTGGGTTTGTGTCTTTTGCGTATGGTTCACCGTTAGGACATGTCCTCCGGGCCCCACACTCCGGGGCCACCAAGGCCCAAATCCAGTAGAGACCCGCAGCCCTCCTGGTCCCCGCAGGGGCGCGCTGACCGTGCCCGGGTAGGAACATGGCAGACAGCGCTTAGAAGAGGCCGCGGGTCTGAGTCCAGGGAGACCCGGGCCGACTCCGGTCCCCCAGAGGAGCCGCGTGGCCGGAGCCCCCAGGCCCAGCTGGGGACACCGTGACCAGGAGGGCCCGGCTCTGGGGCTGTGACCTCGGGGAGGTTTCTCCATGTCTTTCTCGGAAGCCCCTTGCACTCTGCCCTTAGCTTCCGCCCCCGGTGGGCAATCGGACGGTTGAGGCTCGAAGCCAGCCTGGGCAGGAAAGTCCGTGAGACTCAACCACCAACAAGCCAGAAATGGCGCTATGGCTCCCGTGGTCGAGTGGTCAGTGTGGCCGCTGTCCCGTGTCTACCCCCGGAGCCCGGCTCCTCGTGGTGGAAAGAGCAGCCGGCCTGCCGAGGAACCTGCGATCCACAGCCGAGCCGCCAGCCCCGGGCCCGTTGCTGTCTTCGGCTCTGGTTTGTAGACGGGGAGCTTCTTCCTCACACACAGGCGGGGTACATGGCCGGGTGGCCTGCCAGGGGCGGCTCGGGGTTGGGCCGAGGCGCCTTGGTTGCCCTGCTTACCAGACGCCGAGCTGCAGCAGGTGCAGCTCCGCCAGCCGGCAGGGCCCAGCGTGTCCATCGCTCGGAACCCCACGCAGCCCCGGCCCCGGACCAGGCCGCCCGGCGGGAGCACCGCCAGGACCCGCCACCCCCCGAGGAGGCAGCGGCCGGTGGTGGAGCAGGAGACCAGGCCGCCGGGCGGGAGCACCGCCAGGACCCGCCACCCCCCGGAGGAGGCGGCGGCCGGTGGTGGAGCAGGAGACCAGGCCGCCGGGCGGGAGCACCGCCAGGACCCGCCACCCCCCGGAGGAGGCGGCGGCCGGTGGTGGAGCCGGAGGCGGCGGCGCAGAGGCCGCGGGAGGAGAGGAAGAGATGGGGGGCGGGGGGGGGATCGCTGCCTCGCCGGCCGGCTCAGGTTTTCCGTATTCAGGACATGCGGAGATCTCGTGACACCTCGCGGCCGGAGAGCCATGGCCCCGCGTCCCCGCGCCTCCGTCCACCTGACCGCACATCTCATTCCGTCGGAGCCACCCACACCACCTCGACCACCAGCACCGGCCCGCCTGCTGGCCACGGAACCCGACGGGGCGCGCTGTGTGCCACAGGGGTCGCGGGTTACACAGGGGGGTGGCAAGTCCCCAGCGGCCAGGACGTGCCCAGGCCTCCCGGGGGGCCGTGGCGGGGGGGGCGGTCACAAACCTTCCCCTCGGGGCGGCCCTCTCCACCCTCCAGGCGGGGCGCTCACGGATGCCCACGCCCTGGACCTCAGGGGCCCCGGCGCGGCCACCGGACCCCAGCTGCGGGGCCCCGGCTGACCTGCGGCCCGGCCGCGCTGGGGGCCCGTGGCAGAGCCGAGCGCTCGGGGAAGCCGGAGCCTCCCCGGCACTGCAAGGGTTAACGCGTTCAAGCGTGGAAGGCGCGAAGCCGGGCGGCGGGGCTCGCGGGGACCCGGGGACCCCGCCAGCCCCGCGCCGGGGAGGGCCGAGCGCCGCGGGGGCCGGCAAGCGGGGGGGGGGGGGGGGGCCGGCCGCCCGCACGCTCGGGCGCGGGGGGCGGGGGCGGCCCGGGGCTGGTGGGGGTGGGGTGGGGGCCGGGCTGGTGGGGGTGGGGGCGGGCGCCGGGCGGCCCGGGGCTGCGCCGCACTCGCGCGCGCTCCGCTCGGCCGCCGGCAGCAGGGCGGAGAGGACCCGGAGCCCCGCGTGCATCCTCCGCGCCCGCCCCCTGCCCGGCTACTGCCGGGTCCCAGCCCCGCCCCCTGCGCCCGCCCCCTGCGCCCGCCCCCTGCGCCCGCGCCCTGTGCCCGCCCCCTGCGCCCGCCCCCTGCCCCCTGCCCGGCTACTGCCGGGTCCCAGCCCCGCCCCCTGCGCCCGCCCCCTGCGCCCGCGCCCTGTGCCCGCCCACTGCGCCCGCCCCCTGCCCCCTGCCCGGCTACTGCCGGGCCCCAGCCCCGCCCCCTGCGCCCGCCCCCTGTGCCCGCCCACTGCGCCCGCCCCCTGCCCCCTGCCCGGCTACTGCCGGGTCCCAGCCCCGCCCCCTGATTCCGCCCCCTGTGCCCGCCCACTGCGCCCGCCCCCTGACCCCTGCCCGGCTACTGCCGGGTCCCAGCCCCGCCCCCTGCGCCCGCCCCCTGTGCCCGCCCACTGCGCCCGCCCCCTGACCCCTGCCCGGCTACTGCCGGGTCCCAGCCCCGCCCCCTGCGCCCGCCCCCTGTGCCCGCCCACTGCGCCTGCCCCCTGCGCCCGCCCCCTGCGCCCGCCCACTGCACCCGCCCCCTGCCCCCTGCCCGGCTACTGCCGGGTCCCAGCCCCGCCCCCTGTGCCCGCCCCCTGTGCCCGCGCCCGCCCCCTGCTCCCTGCTCGGCTACTGCCGGGCCCCAGCCCCGCCCCCTGTGCCTGCGCCCGCCCCCTGCTCCCGCCCCCTGTGCCCGCCCCCTGCGCCCGCCCCCTGCGCCCGCCCCCTGCCCCTGCCCGGCTACTGCCGGGTCCCAGCCCCGCCCCCTGTGCCCGCCCCCTGTGCCCGCGCCCGCCCCCTGCTCCCTGCTCGGCTACTGCCGGGCCCCAGCCCCGCCCCCTGTGCCTGCGCCCGCCCCCTGCTCCCGCCCCCTGTGCCCGCCCCCTGCGCCCGCCCCCTGCGCCCGCCCCCTGCCACTGCCCGGCTACTGCCGGGCCCCAGCCCCGCCCCCTGTGCCTGCGCCCGCCCCTCCCCTGCTCACCCCTGTCCCGGGCCCCGGAGTCTCGGCCACGCCCTTCCCCGGCCCTCCCTCCGCCTCCCCAGCCGCGGGGGACCCGGGCCGGGGCCGCGCGTTGGGCTGGGGAGCCTGGGCCTGGGCCTGGGCCTGAGAAAAGCGCATCTGTGGGACCCCAGACCTGGGCCCCAGACGGCGCGACTTCAGACAACACTCAAGGCCTGGCCTCTCTCTCCTTCAAGCCCAGTAGCCGAATCCCACATCCTGCCCGCCCCCCCCAATCTCTCCCACACGGATTCACAGACTCATTTTTTTTGGCCTGATGAAAGTGTTGCAGAGACATTTCCCTTTATTAAAAACTGGTCGCACGTCCCGCGCCGGGCTCGTTCACCCATAGATTCTCCGTAATTTGCAGCAGTTGCCTCTCCCTTGGTAACAGGTGCCAATTTTTCTGGTACCCAGTAAGCAAGGAGAGCGCTGACATTGCCCGTTATTCTTTTCGCACACTCTGTTGTCGAATCTAATGATCACAGTTTCTTGGGGCATGCCGGCACCTGCTGGGGAGGAATAGAAAGACTCAGACGCGTGGATACAGCTGCGGTGACCTCAGCGCATGTACTGAAGGCGGAGACAGCTGCGCACCGCGCAAGAGGAAAGGTTCTCTCCCAAGGGCTGCCCATCCGTGAAGTCAGACCTGTGAAGAGCGCGCTTGCCAAGCACAGGCGGCGGGGAGCTGTGTGGAACTTTTTTCCCCTTCTTTTCCTTTATTGTCAAAGTGAAGTACAGAGGGGTTACAGTTTCATATGGAAGGCAGTGAGTACATTTCTTGCTCAACTTGTTACCTCCTCCCTCATTCCCCCTTCCCCTCCCCCTGGGATTTACTCCTTCCTGGAGACTTTGAGCTGATCAGGGAACTCAAGCTTTCCCAGATAAGATTCGGCCCCATCTTTCTCTCCCCAAACTCATGTTCTCTGTTTACAACATGCTACCCGGGCACCAGATCCTGAGCACATCCTGAAATTCCTACCTCCCTGCCTTAGTTTATCTGGTTCCTCTGACCTGAATCCCACCTCCTTACCATCTGGATCTGATGCTTTAACATCAGACTAAAAGGACTGGTACCCCAAAGAGACTCCGCGGGCTTCCGTAGCTGGGATTGATTCTACCTTCCTCCTGGTGTCAATGGAATCTCAAGACTTTGAAGGCGCCCTAGACAACATGTCTAGCGAAGTCGTGCTGCCCTGTCCCTGGTATGTGACCACCAGCCACCTTGTGCCAGCCAGGGCTGGTGAGTGTTTTCGGGTGCCTGTGACTCCTTGCAGTCCTACGCAGAAGGCCTAACATCAGTACCTCAGAATATACTTGGGTTGGGAGATGTGGAACTTTACAGACACAGTGAAGGTTAAGTGAGGCCACTCAGATGTACCCTACCACAATATGATTGGTGTCCTCGCGTGACCTGATTAGGAGCCAGGCACAGCCAGAGGAAGGCCACAAGAAGAAAATGCAGTCTCCAAGCAAGGACCGAGTCCACAGAAGAAAACAATCCCGATGCTACCCTGCCCACAGCCTTCCTGCCATGAGCACTGAGCGGAAATGAATTTCTGTTGTTCAAGTCCTCTAGCTTGTGACATTGGGTTTGGGGTGGTCAGAGTGGACCACACACAGAGTGACTGGGCCACACACAGGCTCTCCCACGCAGGGGGACGGTCATCCCAAAGTCATGGGTCTCATTAAAATAGTTTCTATTTCCATCTATAGACGTTTCCTGCTTGTTTTCCCTTCTTGCTGTGACTGGGTTGAACTCAAGGCCTCCTGCTCTTGGTTAGCTTGCTTGCCTGGATGGTGCTGTAACACTTGAGCCCATGTCTCCAGGTTGGCCTTTTTCAGGTTATCTGAGAGATGGGCTTCTTCCCAGCTGGTGGAGGCCTCGGTGAATTACTTGTTACCCCAACTGCCAGGCATATGAGGTAACTGACCTATGAGTTGCCTGTCTGCTACCCCAGTATGTATGAGCAGCGACACATTTGCAGTTGTTGGGAGCGATGTTCAAAGACTGAAAAGCACTGTGTGGCCAGTAGTGGCTTCTGGTACACCAAACATGAGAAGCAGCAGAGATGTGAACAACAGATCCTTCATCAGCCCTGCCCTCAACTCACAGGTAACATTAATCCAAACTCAAGGAGATGCAAGAGATCAGCTGCCTCTCCTCTGAGTGACCTTGAGGGGCCAAGCCTGGTGCCCTTCGCACATGGACAGAAGCCTGGTGCCCTTCACACATGGACAGAAGCCTGGTGCCCTTCTAGTTCTGCCTCAGCACTGGGAACATGCTGGCTTCAAGACTACAAGCGATTAAGGCATGAGGTGTGGGAGTCTCCGTGCAGAAACACAAATATGAAAAAGAAAACGCAACGAGGCAAGATGACACTTCCAAAGGCCAGCTGCCTCATAATAATAGATGCGCAGGATAATGAGGAGGAGGAGGAAGGCTCAGAGTACTCATAAAACATATGTAAGAATGATCAATGAACTATAAGGGCATGTATAAAAATGCAATGAATACAAAGAGAATAAAAATAAGAGAACAACGTAAGAAAGACCACAGATTATGAAAATATCAATAAAGGCACAGAAAGCCTAAAAAAGAACCGAAATGCTTAGAAGTAAAAGCTCAATAAGTCAAACAAAAGACTGTAAAGTCTCTCAAGTAAAGTGAACCAAATTGAAGGCAGAATATAAGGACTTAAGGACACAATAGATGTGTTATAACAATCAAATGAAGAATTAGGAGAAAATTAGGGAATGTGTATATGGACTAAGCAAAAAATCCCTGGGATACTAGTAAAAGACCAATCCTAAGAAACACAGGCAAAGAAGAAAGAAGTGAAAGCTATTCAATGAAATAATAGAAAAAAAGTAACAGTAGAACAGACCATAAAAGAATGACTCTAAGACACATCGCACTGGAAAGTGCCAGCGTAAAGTGCCAGCCCACCATACTGACAGCAGCTTTCTCAGGTGGAACTTTAAATAACAGTGAGAGCAGGGAGTGGCACCTTTGAAGCATTGAAGGGTGTGTGTGTGGGGGGGGGGAAATTTACATTAATCTACCCAGTTAAGCTACCATTCATAGTGAGGGACAAATACAAACCCTCCCTGAAAAGTGAAAACTAAAGTGATTTATGAAAACAAGACAAGCATTACAGAAGATATTCAAAGTATACTACACACAGAAGATAAATGTGCTAATGAAAAGGAGAAAAATCCCACCCCCCGAGAAGACAAACAAATGAGGAAGAGGGAAAGACCTAACACCACAAAAAGTAGAACATGTCAGGAAGTATGAAATACCTTTCTATAACACCGAGTGTTAATGATCTCAATTTCCAACCAAAAGATGTGGAATGATGAGCTTGAGTAAAAACCATAACCTGGCTGTTTATTGCCTACAAGAAATGCATCTGCTGACAAAAACAAACACTGAGTTAGAGTGAAAGGTTAGAAAAGATTTACTGCCTAAATGGATCCTGAAAAGGGTAAGTATAGTCACATCTGGTTAAAGTAAACTCCAGATCCACCCGAAGGAGACAAAGAAGGTCACATCGTAATAGTATATGAATAATCAGAGGAAATAACAATTGCTGGCATCAATGAATCAAATGTTAGTGTACTGAACTTTGTTAAACAAATACTACTGAACTTAAAAGTACAGATAAATCCTAACTCAAGATAGTAGGCGACTTCAATATCCCACTGTCTCCAGACAGGTCATCCAGAAAAAAAGGTCAGCAAAGAAACTTCCGCCTTTCATGACATTATAGGCCAAATGGGCTTGATAGCCATCTAGAGAGTATTTCATCCCTTAGCTGCATGGCACGTAATTTTCTCAGAAGCCCATGAAACCTTCACCAAAATGGATCGTACTGAAAGACATAAAGCACCTTAACCACAAATAGAAGAAAATGGAAAACGATTTCCCTGTGACTTACCAGTATGTTATTTCAGATGCTTCTACTGCATCCTGGAGAGTCACAACTGTATCTTCCTACTTTTGCCTTTGTGATAGAGTTTCTTACATTGAGAGAAACCGCGGGGAATGGGGGGGGGTGGAGAAAGTATGCTATGTACACACAATGGAGTCTTCCTCAGTTATAAAGTAGATTGGCACGATGGATAGATCTGGAAATCCTTGTGCTAAATGAAATAAGTCCCACAGAGATGAATAGCACACATGTTCTCTCACTGGCGGAAGCCATGAGGAAGAACACTCCAGGAAACACGGTCATGGAAGTAAAGAGGTGACTGCTGGGGAGGTGGAAAGGGCAGGGAGCAGGGCGCTAGGGAAGGGTAGTCATAAGGATAGTGAACACGGTAGGGTATGTCACGTGCGTGTATGGAAGTAACACTATAAATCCTTGGCTCCGTGCTATGAACGTACACTGACAGTGAAACCAGGCCTCCTCCTTGCGTGACAGGAGCTGGCATTTCCTAGGGCTCGCTGAGTTGATTTCTCCCCTACCGGCTGGAAAGAGGAACCGCCGGAAAGCGCACTGAGGATGCCTCTGCACCCAGGTATCAGGCGGGACGAGGGGGTGAGGGGTAACAACGGGAGAGAGCACACAGGGTGGCAAAGTGATACCCTGGGGGACAGTGCAGGAGGTCTCCGGGAGTTTTCAAGCCGTCTTTCTGCCCCCACGCTCTGATTTTTAGAGGAGAAGACATGCTACGGCTCGGAAGTTTGTGACTCGCTCCGAGTCACCAGGAGTGACCGAGCTGGGGTGACACGTGTTTTTAGGGTGACCCTCCCTCCTCAGCTGGGGCGAGGCGACTTCGCAGACGGAAGCCGGCGCTCTCTGTCCTGCTGTGGGCAGAGCTGCCCCGGGGAATGTGACGAGCTATTGGAGAAGCGAGGGGCCACCCCCCCCCCCCCGCCATGCCCGATGCCTGGTGAGTGCCACCTGGGCTTTACTCTAGCTGTCCTTGTGTTGGAGTCAGGGCACCGGAGCAGCCTCGACGGGACGGGGGCCTGCTCTCTGCGCAGGAAGCCGGCCGCTCAGGGCGAGGCGACTTCCTGCGGGCGAAGCAGGGCCCCTCCCCGCACGACGTGGCCTCCACGGCCACGACAAAGATGTAGCTGGCCCGTGCGGTCAGCTGCCAGGACTCGCCCTGCGTGCCTGCCGGGCCCTGGCTGTGCTGACCCTGACAGCTGCTGACTGACTGGTGGCCCCTGACCCCGGGACGTCCCCCTGTCGCCGGTCTCTCAGAACCAGCGGGCGCCGTCCTGGGCTCCCCAGCCCGCTGTCCAGCGCGTTGGTGGACAGAGGATCCGGCAGCGTGCTGAGGCTTACCTGGGGAGAACTGAGAGAGGAGGAGGCAGAGCGTGAGTAGCAGGAAGCAGGGAGTCTTCATGGCAGCTGCAGGCTGGACTCGGGGTGCAGAGGACCAGAGCGGGCTTTGCAGGCGCCGGGTGAGGCTGTATTTATAGGGACGCCACGGGCGCACAGAGAGGCGGTGTTGTGGAGCGGAGCCTCGTCCCGGTAACCAATCCCTGTCGTTTGTCTTGAGTATCCTCCAAGGCTGTGGACACGGGGGCTCTGTCTGGCTGTGCTTGGGGTTTGATCTTCCTTCAGAAGAGGCTGCCTCCTTCTGGGCCCCGTTTTTATCGTATCACAGATGTCTCTTGCCATAGCCTGTTTGTGTTTGTGTTCTGTGGCTTTGTTCTTTAGGTGCATGTATTTACATTTCAGGAGAAAGATCTAATCAGTGTTTTGTGCGGCAAGGTGTGCTTTTAAGATGTTTTACTGGAAGAAATATTTTCCTGGTGTCCTTTTTTTTATCTTAAACAGGAAACATCATTTGAGAATATTTATAAAGAAAGATGATGCTGATACTAAGTTGTTATTCTGAGGTACATTGTGTAGACCTGGTCCAGCAGGATCTAAGTTGGCACTAAAGATGCTCCTATTTGTCTACCAGGCTGGACCAGAGTGTACAGATATTTAATAGAGAATGAGTCTAGATACTTCTGGAAAGGTATGCTTTACATGTGATGCACCTACATTGTGTGTGTGTGTGTGTGTGTGTGTGTGTGTTTTAATGTAATAGTCAAGTAAGGAGAAGGGGAGACCCAAGAGAGGGTCAGGAAATCAACGTTTATTATCGTCACAGATCCCAAACAAGAGGATACCAAGTAGAGCTACATTCGCAGAGACGGTTCAGGAGGCAGATGGGAGAAGCCAGAAAAAAAGAGAGGCCACCGGAGTCAGCAAGGCAGGTGTTTTCAGGCTGAAGAGTTCGGGAGGGGCCGGTGTAGAAATTCCGGTGGAGTTTAGGCAGCATGTTGGTCCCTGGCTCTGAAGGGACAAAGACAGATTACCCATGTCTGCTGGGCGGATGGAGCAGGGAGGGGTCTGCTTAGGATTGTTGAGAGGGACGGTGGTAGTGCAAACACCGTGCTCCATTTTGAGGTCACGTAGCTCGTATGGCTGGGTCTTAGGAAGTGTGGTCACCCCAAGGAAAGGACAGAAACACGCCTCGCTGTGCCCACTGGTAGTCTACGTGAAAAAAGGTAAAGAAATCAAACGCAGCGACAGAAGGGAAGAAACCAAAGGGGGGGGGGGTGGGAAGAACCGCAAACAGTAATAAAAATCTCTTGATTCTACTTCTTGGAGTTTATTTCAATAAGCACCATTTTATATGATCATACACGCATTGAGCCCTGTGATCCTCTCCTAAGAACATCCGCCTTTGCTCTCATTGTGCGAAGGTTTACAGTGCTGTTCAATCACGTCTGAGTATAATTGTCTTTTATTATCCATTGGGTTTACTTGTAGATTTATAGGCACATTCTAATTATTACAGATGAGGGAAACCATGCAGCCTGTGTTTCTTTGGTTGTGGCTTACTGCACTAAGTATAATTTTTTCCAAGTCCTTCCATTTCCTTATGAACGGGGCAATGCCATTCTTTCTGCTGGAAGCATAGAGTTCCATTGTGTGTACACACCCCATCTTCTAGGCCCATTCACTCACTGAGGGGCATCTGGGTTGATTCCATATCCTCAGCCCTCCATTTTTACCATACCTGTTGCTTCCACTGAGTGTCCCAAGGTATCATACACCTAGTCAGGAGAGCCAGGTCTCTTCTAAGTGTTGGTGAGAGTGTCTATGGTGGAATTTGGTACATTTGAGAAGCCCCCATCAAAGGAGTGACTGTCAGGTTTCTTTTTTCTCCTACAAATGGATTCGGTGGTGTCCTGGAATTGACCATGCTGGTACTTAACTTCACAAACCGCAGAAGCAACTAGAAAACTCACACTTAAGATCTGTTTCTTGGGGCTGGGAATATGGCCTAGTGGCAAGTGTGCTCGCCTCGTATACATGAAGCCCTGGGTTCGCTTCCTCAGCACCACATATACAGAAAGCGGCCAGAGGTGGCGTTGTGGCTCAGGTGGCAGAGTGCTAGCCTTGAACAGAAAGAAGCCAGGGACAGTGCTCAGGCCCTGAGTCCAAGGCCCAGGACTGGCAAAAAAAAAAAAAAAAAAAGATCTGTTTCTTGAGAACGACTACACTTCTAATTCTAGAATCTGTATTACTATGAGTTTTCCAGATAACCAGGAGGTGCTTGTATAAAAGAGGCTAAACTAATTTTAGGGAACTCGTGCGCAGAGCTGTGGATTTTGAGGGTGTAACACGCTGACGGGGGATGGACGATTATGATAGAGACTCAGGAGAGAATCGCACCACGAATCGGAAGGCAGTGGACACCAGAATTCTTTTGATCTTCAAGGAGGTCGGTTTTTGTTTTGTTCAAGTCTAACTGATTGAATGAGGTCAACCAACATTATGAAATGGCATTGGCCTTGCTCAGAAACAACCATTGTTACGTTCTATCTCACGTCTTATGTTTAGTTTGTGTGTTTGGCTTGGGGTGCATCTTGTCCTCGGCGTTGTGGCATTTGTGCTTGGTTATTTACACTTAAGGGTGAAGATCGGATCTGTCTTCCGGGGAGACAGGGAACGCTCCCGCCCTGCTTTATGGGAAGATGTAGTTTCCCGATGAGGTTTGCATTGGCAGGCGGAGCCCAGGGATGTTTCTAGCGTGGGGCTGTCCCGTCGATGGTGCAGTTTCAGCGCGTGCCCGGCAGGTGGCGTGCCCGGAGTCGGCCGGCACAGACGCCCTCCGTGTCCCACTTGTGCGCATTGCTGGACCACAGTGCTCACGCGTCTGTACAGGCGGGCATTCTTTGGGAATTTTCTGGAAGGTGCTCCTCACCCCGATGGTGGGGGCAGGCGGAGATAAGAGATGAAGTCCTCCTCAGAGGTGTCACGGATGCGAGCCAGGCGGGAGGCCTGCAGGCCGGCCTGGCGCCAGCCAGCGGGACTCGGGCTCTGGGCTGGCTAGCGCAGAGAAGTTCTGTCTCGGGGTGCGTGGTGCGCAGAGCCGAGGTGGCCTTGCATCGGGGTGGCTGCCGGCCGCAGCCGCGGGGCTGGGGCGTCCCTTCGCGTCCACCCGGGCGTCCCTTCGCGTCCACCCGGCCGCCCGCAGGCCTTGTGGAGAGCACGCTCTCTCGCCACAAACGCCACTTGCTTGCACGCGCCGACGGCGTGGTGGTGCGTGGCGGCTCTCGCGGAGGAATTGCCTCCTTCGTCGCTGTGCCCTCATCTTGCAGTACTTCCTGTCTAAGTCTTTCTGACTAGACGCAGTGTTTGCTAGGCCACGGCAGCTGTCACCTTGGGCGGGTGGTGAGGAAGGAGGCTGTGATCCGGCTCGCCGGGCTCTATCCTCAGCCCGTGGGAAGCGGCGAGACCCTGGGTCTGCGTACGGGCAGCTCACCGCGCGCACCCCGGGAGCCCCGAGTCGGAGCAGCTCGTCCCAGAGGCCCGGCCCCGTGCCCCCCCCCCCCCCCCGTCCTCCCCGGGCGAGGGGGAGCTGCGTGGACCCTGGCCAGCGGCAGGAGGGGTGAGAAGCCCTGCCCCGGTGTGCAGAGTGCTCAGCGAGCGGGCTCTGGACAGGGCTGGGAGCGGGGAACCCGTCCCGGGCCCCTGCTGAGTTCCCCAGCAGAGGCAGGCGGGGCCATGCTGACACCAGGGCCCCTGTGAGTCCCCCCCCCCCCCCCGCCTCCCCAAGGTGAGGGCGCTGTACAGCTCTGTCTCCTCAGCGTGAGGACTTCCTGCAGCCAGCGTCAGGCTGTCCACCCACCTCGCTCTCCTGCTTGTGGCCCCTCAGGGAAAGGGGCCCTGTCCTCGGCTCCCCCCCGCCCCCGCCCCCGTCGTCCCTGCCCCAGGGCAGGTGATCCGGGCCGCCCTGTGTCCCCTGTGTGACATCTGGGAGAAGAGCAGGGAGCCCCAGAAGGAGAATTCCCAGCATGCCCGCCAGGGGGCAGCGGGACACAGGGCCCCAGCGGCCTCCCCGGGCCTCTCCAGTGTTCATCGTCGTGTTTATGGCTAAGGACGGAAGTTCTGCACTTCTGGAAGAGTCACTTTCTGTGTTCTAGGGAGGGACTTATTTGCAAGCACCGGGCAACAGAGAGGTAGACGGAAAAAGGGAACGTAGAGACAGACACACAAGGTCCCAGAGACAAAGACTGAAGTTGACAGTGACACACACACACACACACACACACACGCACACACACACACACGAAGTAGAGACACAGACAGACAGAGAAAGAGAAACGCACAGCGATGCTTTACCGTTTGGCCCCACTCCCGGCCGTGGTCCGCCAGCCCGGATGCCGGGTGGCCGTGTCCGTTACCCATCGTCCACGAGGCCGTAGGGCCACGAGACAGAGCAGGAACCCTGGCTGTGAATTCTGCACAAAGGAGTGATTTGCCCTCCTCCAAACCTGACAGCAGTGAATTCTCAAGCACTCGGAAGTTCTTGAAAGAAGCTTTAATTAGAAAAAACAAATGGCAGGAGTTGGTTAGACTGGAGCTCGTCCTTCCTTCACGCTCGGATCGGCACCTTCACTTGGCTTCTCCAGGGGACAAGCCGTCTTGGGGGGTGAGAAGCGGGGTTTGTTCTCGGATCCTGGGGTGCAGGGCCATCCTGGAGCTGCTGCCGGGTGACAGCAGAGGGCCCCCGCGGTGGGCCCGGGCCTGGGGCCTGCGGTGTGGTGGGGTCCTGATGACTGGTTCCCGGAGGAGGGGGGGGGGGTGCAGCGTGGGGAATGGAGCGCCAAGGGGCTGCCTGGAGAGACACCGGCTCCTTCAGCAAAGGGCGAGCCGCGGAGGGGGGGCCTGACCCCGGGGCCGCGGAGGGGGGGGGCCTGACCCCGGGGCCGCGGAGGGGGGGCCTGACCCCGGGGCCGCGGAGGGGGGGCCTGACCCCGGGGCCGCGGAGGGGGGCCTGACCCCGGGGCCGCGGAGGGGGGCCTGACCCCAGGGCCGCGAAGGGGGGGCCTGACCCCGGAGCCGCGGAGGGGGGGGGCCTGACCCCGGGGCTGCGGAGGGGGGCCTGACCCCAGGGCCGAGGAGGGGGGGGGCGGGTCCTGACCCCAGGGCCACGGAGGGGGGGGCCTGACCCCGGGGCCGCGGAGGGGGGCCTGACCCCAGGGCCGCGGAGGGGGGGTTCTGACCCCGGGGCCGCGGAGGGGGGGGTCCTGACCCCGGGGCCGCGGAGGGGGGCCTGACCCCGGGGCCGCGGAGGGGGGGGGGCCTGACCCCGGGGCCGCGGAGGGGGGGGGCCTGACCCCGGGGCCGCGGAGGGGGGGGTTCTGACCCCAGGGCCGCGGGGGGGGGGTCCTGACCCCGGGGCCGCGGGGGGGGGGGGTCCTGACCCTGGAGCCGCCGGAAGCCTGACCTTCAGGGCCTCCTCCCGCCCCGTGTCTACGCTCGACCTTCTTCACTCAGATGCTTCTCGCAGGCCTAGGATATCATTTTCATTCGCCCTCAGTTCTCTCCATGGCAAATCTCCCTTTGCGCCTCTGGCTCTGCCAGAGCACGTTACTCTCGTCTCCCGGGTGCAGCCGCTCGGAGCCGCTTCCGTGTGCGTGGCGGCTTCCCCCACGGCACTGCCTGACTGAGCAGGACGGTTCTTGACTGTGTCTTTGAACCGGAGAGTGAAGACCCAGGCTGTGTTCTCGGGAAGCAGAGTGTGCCTTTAAGTTCTGTTGGAAGCTCTGTTTCCCTGACCAGCTTTTCTTTGTTTTATTTTATTTATTTATTTTTTTTGCCAGTCCTGGGCCTTGGACTCAGGGCCTGAGCACTGTCCCTGGCTTCTTTTTGCTCAAGGCTAGCACTCTGCCACTTGAGCCACAGCACCAGTTCCGGCTTTTTCTGTGTATGCGGTGCTGAGGAATCGAACCCAGGGCTTCGTGCATGCTAGGCGAGCGCTCTACCACTGAGCCACATTCCCAGTGCCCCCCACACACACACCCCCAGCTTTTCTTTGACAGATAAAAGCAATTGGAGATGTTTATGGATGGGTATCCTCTTCGTAATAAATTCCCTTTCAAGGAACACTATGAGGATCCGGCCCAGCAGATTGTGTGCCTCTAAGATGGCATTAAAGATTCTCTGGCGATTAATCCTATTGTCAACGTGGCCATCCCTAAGTACTCGAGTATTTGCCCAGGCGTTATTCTGGGCATTTCAGTGCGTGTGTGCTGGGGGTAAGATTTACACTGGACTTCTTTTGTCCTTATGTCTTGGCCTTGTGTGTGGAAAAGGAAAGGCTATGTCCTCGTGTGTCTGGCGGTAGCTTCCCCACACAGGGCCTCACGCCAGGCCCCGGGGGGTCAGGAAGAAAAGAAGGCCTGGGGGGAGAGAAGGCCAGACCTGCGGTGGGGTTCTCTACAGCACTGTGGCCTTGGGTATGTTGTTAGGATGTGCTAGTTTGGGGTGACTTCTATGGGGCTTGGCCTGTGGAACATTCCCTGGTCCCCTGGTCCCTTGCCCTTGGTGGACTACAGCAGAGGAATCTCTGACACATCGCTTTCTAGAAATTCCAAACGTTATGGTACACGGGAACTTAAACATTTACCAGGCAACTCTTAAGCTGGGGAGCACAGCAAATCGTCACGAGCTCCATATTGCGTGTGGAAGGCGTTGGCGTCACTGGCTACTTACATGCGATGAAAACCCAAGTCCTTGCGCAAGGCTGATGAGAATGGGAGCTGCCCCACTGCCACTGGGCAGAGAGGGCAAAAGAAAAGGCCACCTAGGGTTCCGGTGCCACTCAAGAGCTCCCTCCACCACCTGAAGGCTCAGGGTCTGCCCTGGAAAGCAGCCATCTCCCACAACCAGCGGCCGAGCTTTCTTTGCTAAGAGGTGCTAGCACCGCTCAAGATTGCCAAGTGATAAATTACATGCACAGGGCCTGATATCCTGTGTTGACACACGTGTGCAGTGTGTGAGAGAAGCCAAGTGGCCCACCCATCACCTCATCACCTTGTCCTTTAGGGTGGCGAGACCTTTCAGATACGCTATCTTGGATCTTGCAAAGTCCACTCTCATACTTTGTGTTTGTCTGTAAGAAATGGATTTATTTGCCTGGCAGTCCAGGTCTTGGCAGGATGCCCAGGTGAGTTATGAACGTCTGTGCTCAAGAGGTCCTTGTATCTCAGCTTCCGGAGAATCCTGGGCTCTGGACCTGTGCCACCAGGCACGGACACGATGTTCTCCTTAAGTATTAGCACGGCTGTGAATTTAACAGGGCTTCAGGGATGAAATGATAGCTTGTTCGCACGAATCACTGTGCGCCCATAGGCTGTCTTCAACAGAGCAGGCTTGAAAACCATCACGACATGATTGACACTGGGTACGGATCAAGGGTCCAGTCCAAGACTAGACCTTAGCCTGTCTATATCTAACTGCAGTAATTCAAGTTGCATATTGAATAAAAGTGGGGGGAGTAGCTACCCTGGTCCTTCTCCAACTTGGATAATTTTCTGTGTGTTATTTGATAATTTGATTATATTCTGCAATGTTGGTTTAGTGGTCTTAAGCTTAGCAGCTTACTGAGTTACTTAGTTTTTATTTTTCTTGGAAGGTTTTATTTGTCCTGTGGTGATGAACAATAGCTGCATTGGTAGAATGTTCTAGCTTGCCGGGTGCTTACTTTCAACACCTGCCATGTATCATGCCAGCCCTCCTTACTTTGAATGTTTTTGTTGAGGTTTCTGCTGATATTTTGGGGGTTCCTATTACACATTAATGTTGCATCTCTTTCAGCTTCAGTATTCTTGTTTATTTTATTTTATTTTATTTATTTATTTTTTGGCCAGTCCTGGGCCTTAGACTCAGGGCCTGAGCACTGTCCCTGGCTTCCTTTTGCTCAAGGCTAGCACTCTGCCACTTGAGCCACAGCGCCACTTCTGGCCGTTTTCTGTATATGTGGTGCTGGGGAATCAAACCCAGGGCCTCATGTATACAAGGCAAGCTCTCTTGCCACTAGGCCATATCCCCAGCCCCTCAGCTTCAGTATTCTTTTCTTTTCCTGCACTTAATGTTTTAACTATGGTATGTCTGAGTTGTTGTTGCTTTTCTGGTCTAGTCTGAGCTATTGGGGTTGGGAACCTTTTTTCCTACTGTTTTATTGAATATGTTTTTGTCCTTTTAGCTTTTCCCTCTCTCCCTTCTTCTTTGCCCCTATGAGTCTTTGCCCATTTATGTTTTTTACTGTTCCCATACATCTATTATGTCCTTGGGCCCTGACGTACAGTCTTCAATTTGGTCCACACTACTGGACTTTCCACAAAGATTTTTTTTTTTTTGCCAGTCCTGGGCCTTGGACTCAGGGCCTGAGCACTGTCCCTGGCTTCTTTTTGCTCAAGGCGAGCACTCTGCCACTTGAGCCACAGCGCCACCTCTGGCCATTTTCTACATATGTGGTGCTGAGGAACTGAACCCAGGGCTTCCTGTATATGAGGCGAGCACTCTTGCCACTAGGCCGTGTTCCCAGCCCCCACAGAGATTTTTATATGATGTTTGAGCTTTTCCTTCTCAACATTTCAATTTGACTCCTTTTAAGGATCAATATCTTTATTGAGTTCATGTCCTCAATTGTCTTTCTCCCTTTAGATCTTTACTTATATTTTCTTTGAGTAGCTTTAGTTGTTGTTTTGTATCCTTTTTTAATTCGTCCAGCTTTTTGTACATGTCTCCATTGGGTTGAGCATTCTTCCAGTCCTGATTTTTCATTCATTGGAGGGTCCTTGGTTTTGATATTTCTTGTGCAGTAGGTTTACACTGCTCAGGTAAGACGATGTAGTAGAAAGATTGCAGTGTAGTTTCTCCCCACTGGATGGGGGAACACATTAGTAGCCAAGCTTTGTTTGTTGTTTTCTATTTTTGTTGGCCCTGGGGCTTGAACTCAGGGCCTGGGCACTGTCCTGGGACTCTCTTTCTCAAGGCTAGTGCTGTGCCACTTTGAGCCACAGCTCCACTTCCTATTTTCTGGTGGCCAATTAGCGATAAGAGTCTCGTGGATTCTCTGTCGCTGGCTGGCGTTGACTTGCGATCCTCAGATCTCAGCCTCCTGAGTAGCTAGGATGACAGGTGTGAGCCAGCAGCACCGCCCAGCCAGGGCAGCCCGGGGTACCCGTGAATCACCCCCTCCAGTGTGCCTCACGGCAAGGAGGAGAGCCCCCTCTCTCAGATGAGGGGTCCCCACAGCCCCGACTCAGCACCCCGTGGCGGGACCAAGGGGGGGGGGCTGTGCCTCCCGTCTCCTGCCCTGGCCCTGCCGCTGTCGGCCTCACCTGTCAGGGAGTCCCCAAAGCCACCAGGTTGCTGTGGGGTGTGCATCGCGGTGCCAGGCGTGCGTGGCCCGCCAAGCCGGGTCACCGAGCCACCCACGTCCCTGGCTGGAGGGCTCTGCCTGGGCGGAGTCTCCCTCCCTCCCGCCCCCCCCCACCGTCAGTCCCCCCCCCCCCCCGTCGGTCCCCCCGCCCCTCTGCCGTCTCCTGCCCGCGCCTTGATTCCAGGCCCCTGGTGGAGGCTCCGCCACTGGGCCTGCGGGGCCCGGCTGCTTGTGAGGCGCTCGTGGGACAGGAGATGCTGCTGAGCTCTGCCCCCCCTTCAGCCCCCCCCCCATCAGCGCTCTGTGTTAGGGAACGCCCCTTAGGCAATGGCCCTGTCCTCACCGGGTGACCCTGCCCCAGGCGTCCTCGGCTCTCCTCCCTCTCTCGGTGGCCTCCCCGCCCCGGGGGCTCCGCAGCCCCTGAACTTACTCCTCTCTGATCTCCGTGTCCCCCTTCTTCCCCCCCCGCCCCCCCCCCCGGGATCCTAGGTCGCATTCCTAATCTCTGCCATCCACGCACACACGCGTTTCCGTCTGGGGAGTGTTAGCTGCAAAGACATTTTCCTTTATTGAGATGGCGGTTGGCGCCGGGCCCCGGCCTCGGCCTGCGCCCCGTCCTCGGCCTGCGCCCCGTCCTCGGCCTGCGCCCCATCCTGCGCCCCGGCCTGCGCCCCGGCCTCCTCAGCCGCAGCACAAGCTCTGCATGTGGGCGCAGGTACCGAGGACGGCCTTGGGGGGCGGGCAGCTGCTGTTGCGGCACGTCCCCCCTCTCGCCGCGCACGCCGTCTCGTTCTTGATTTCCGAGGCGAGGATGCTGATGAGGTTGGTGACGCCTGCGAGGGAGGAAGAACCGAACCCGTCAGGCCGGGGGCTGCGGCCGCCCTCGAACCTCAGCTCCCCGAGGAATTAACGTCCCTCCCCCCTCCTCCCAACAGCACCTCCCCTGCTCCCCCCCTCCCGACAGCACCTCCCCTGCTCCCCCCTCCTCCCGACAGCACCTCCCCTGCTCCCCCCTCCTCCCGACAGCACCTCCCCTGCTCCCCCCTCCTCCCGACAGCACCTCCCCTGCTCCCCCCCCTCCCGACAGCACCTCCCCTGCTCCCCCCTCCTCCCGACAGCACCTCCCCTGCTCCGCGCGCACACAGCCTGGGGCGCCCGCCTTCCTCGCGCTCAGGCCCCTGGCCCGCCTGCCCCGTCCCTGCGCCCTCTCCACGGGGACGCCACGGGCTTCCGAGTGCAGCTCTGTCGGTCACGTCGCTTTCCGTGTCTGGGCTTTGCACCTGCGACCTGCCGGCCGCTCTCCCCCCCGTGGCCGGCTCCCCCCTCCCCCCGTGACCGGCTCCCCCCTCCCCCCGTGGCCGGCTCCCCCCTCCCGTGGCCGGCTCTCCCCCCCATGGCCGGCTCCCCCCTCCCGTGGCCGGCTCCCCCCTCCAGTGACCCGCTCCCCCCCCCCCGTGGCCGGCTCTCCCCCCCGTGGCCGGCTCCCCCCTCCCGTGACCCGCTCCCCCCTCCCGTGACCCGCTCCCCCCTCCCGTGACCCGCTCCCCCCTCCCGTGGCCGGCTGCACCTCACAGGGCTGCGCGCACCGCCCAGTCCACGCCGCGCTCGAGCACCGTGGCGGGCAGTAGCGACCCGGCTGCCCCACGCAGGGGCCGCCCCCGTGGCCAGCCAGGCCCGCGGGGCGCTCACGGCTTCAGCGGCTCCAACACAAGGCCGAAGCACTGGAGCCGTGGACCGGGCTCCACAGCACCGCCCTGTCCTCAGCCACCTAATGTAACCGGACCATCAGCAAACCTAACGAAGCCCGGCCCACCGTGAGAGCGAGGCAGGGGGCGCGGGGGGGGGGGGGGAGGGAGGGGGCAGCCCACCCCCGGCCCGGCCTCCTCCGGGACGCCCAGCCTGCACGGCCCCATCCCAGCAGACAGGGGCAGGGGAGCGAGCGCCCCTCCTTCCCGCAGCCCCGAGCCCCGGGACTTCTCTGTCCCCGCCTGCGCGGTGGAGGGCGCGGTGGGCGCTTCCCTCCGCTCTTCCTACAGGGATGGAGGACGCGGCCCGGATTCCGTGTCCACGTGATGTACGCGGAGCGGCTCTGCGCAGGCGCTCTTGGTCCGTTCGTCTCCTCTCCCCAGCCTTTACTGTATCCGGGGCGCAAAGGGGTTTCGTTGTGATCTTTCTAAGCGTGCACAGACTGCACTCCTGTCGAGTTCGGCTCTCTCTCTCTTACTCTCATCATGCCCCTGACTCTTCTAGAAGCAGGTCAGGGGGTTCACTGTTCTGTGTTCATGCGTGTTCATAAGGGGACTCAGCCAAGCTCATCCCCTGGGCACCCCCTCCGCTTAGTCCCCCCACCCTGCCCCAGACAGAGCCTCTTCCACATTCCTGACTTTCACTTCTAAGAGCTGCGTTTAAGGCCCGAGAGGAATTGTGCACGGTGTGTCTGAGTCTGATGTAGTCCCCTTAGCCTGAGTGTCTCTAATTACAGAAGTAGAATTATGGAAATGTTTCTCCTGAGTCGTCCACCTGATCTTTGCTGGCCTACAGCAAACCTCGCGTGTCAAGTTCATGTCCTGCTGGGTTCCTGGAAGTGTTCGTCGTGTCTGCATGGTTTGTTTGTTTTAAAGAGTCTTTAATGATGGGGTTTGTGCCATCTGCAATCGGGTGGATTTGACTTCTTCCTTTCCTATTTGAATCCTTTGTGTGTGTTCCCCTTGCCTTATGTCTCTGGCGTAACTTCTTCGGGCAGTGGAAGTGGGCAGCTGCGGACTGCTGGCCAAGCCCCTGCCCCGGCACCCCTGCACTAGGGGGCTCTTCTCTCATGGAGTCAAGGACTGCGTGTCCCAAGCAGGTAGAGGGTCAGCCCTGGTCCCCAGGCAGCCCCCACAGCCCCTGCACCGGCGGGGCTTGGGAGAGGCTAGCGGCACCTCCATGTGCCCAAGGGCCGGGGGACCCCAGACGGCGAGCCAGGATAGGTGATAGGGGCCCCTCTGTGTGGGAAGCTGGCTCCCAGGGTGAAGAGGCGCCCTGCAGGAGAGGCAGAGTCCCTCCCGCAGAGAACTCGTCCCCCGTGGCGGGGACAGCCCGCAGCGCTGCGGGTCCCCGCGGGATTCCTCTTGGCCACCGGGGGAAGCACGCACACGCAGGCGTGTGCGGGGCAGGCGTGTGCAGGGCAGGGCTGCCAGCGTCAGGACGCTCCGCTGCTGGTCCCTCCGCCTCAGGGGGCTCTGACCTCGGCTCGCCTCACCCCCCGACGTCACCGGCTCCTGGCGGGAGATCCAGAGGGACCCGAGACTCACCCGAGGTGTTCCGGAAGAAGAGGAAACAGAACACGAAGAGCAGGAGGCAAGGAGTCCTCATGGCGGCTGCAGGCTGGGCCCACGGCGGCGGTGCTCCCGAGACTCCTGCGGCGGGGAGGGACTGAGGCGCCCTGGCTCCCGGGTGGCTGTATTTATGGGCCTGCCGGGTTGCACAATCCCCAGAGGAGAGAGGGGACGGACGGCAAGCCGGCGCGTCATGGCGTTAAGCAACTCCCCGTCACGTGGCTCCCCCGTCACCCGAGCGGTGGGCAGAGTGGCTCTGGGAGGGTGGCAGTGTGCTGGCTCTCATCCTGGAAATCCGGCATCAGGGCCTCCGGCTGGGCCTCTTGTGTCCTGAGTTAGGGGGTCAGTGCCCGGCAAGGCAGCACAGGCGTGTGCATATGTATACGATACATGTATATGATGAGAAAGGGAGGAGAGACTGGAGAGAGGGAGAGGGCCATAGAAAGAGACACCGCGAGGTACAGAAAGAGGCAGAGATACCTGGAGACAGACAATGAGATCCTTTTTCCCTCTATTACCTACTTTGGCCCTACTCTCCCCGTAGTATTGGTTTATCTAGACATCAGCTGGTCACGTCCCAGCCACAGCTCCAGCTTCTGAGAGAAGAAAAACTTTGAGTATCCATATTGCAGGGCTATTTTCTTCTCCCAACGGACTTTAAAAATGTGAATTCCCTCAATCCTGAAAGGACACTGGGTGAACAAAATGGCTGGAGTTCATTACATTGTGCCTCATTACTTCCTTTACTGTCTGACCCAAGAACACTTGTTTGCAAATTCTTCTTCCAGGTTTACCTTAACATTGCACTTGCCAGTAATTCACCAATGGCGAATATGTTCTTTGTGTGTCTGATCTTCATCCAAAGCGTTTCATGACGGTTTCTGTTTGTGTGCTGTGGCTTCGCTCCATGGCGTGCTGGATGGCTTGTTATTCTTGGTTGTGTATTTATAGGTAAGGATGGAAATCTCTGCGGGGCTTGAGGGAGGCAGGGTGTGCTTTCTAGGACGTTCTGCTTGAATGTCTCTCTTGCCAGCAAGCTCTCCTTCGGCACACAGAAACGACTGGGAATTTCATAGGTGGAGGCGCTCTGAGGCTTCATTTATTTGTGGCAGGAGGGAAGGGCATGCCCAGAGATCCGGTCAGTGTTGTTCTGGACACTTCTGAAACGTATGCTTCGGTTGAGATTACTACTTGGTGAGTTTCCTTGCATGTCGCTGCCCGTCAGCCATGGCAAGGAAAGGATATCAGAGCGGCCTGGAAGATGGAGATCCGCAGCTCCAGACATGGCGGAGGCGCGGTGCAGGCGCGGGGAGCCCCGAGGGGGTGGGAGGGAGGGAAAGAGCCAGGGAAGAGGAGGCCAGGGCGTCTGCTGGGGTTTGGCACATGGTTTCGCGTGTGCTGGCCGGTTTGGGAAATCCTCACAGACCTGCACCTGCAGGTTGATCTCCAGTTGCCTCGCCCCTGGCTCTGGAATAGTGAAGACAAATCCTGTCTCCGGGGGTGAGCGGGCCTGGAGGGGAGGCTGGCTGTGGGCTCTGCCCTTGGCTCACCGTAGCCCTGGCCCTGCGCAGGCCCCGCTGCTTCTGAGAGCGCTGTCGAGGAGGGGCGTTCTAGAGCCCGCGTGTCTTCATCTTTTCTTTTTGATTTCTTTGTTTTCTTTTGATGGGCCAGTCCTGGGCCTTGGACTCAGGGCCTGAGCACTGTCCCTGGCTTCTTTCTGCTCAAGGCGAGCACTCTGCCCCTTGAGCCACAGCGCCACTTATGGCTTTTTCTATCTATGTGGTGCTGGGGAATCGAACCTGGGGCTTCATGTATACGAGGCAAGCACTCTTTCCACTAGGCCATATCCCCAGCCCCTTCTTTTTGATTTCTAAAGTGTCAATATATCATGTAATGAGCAAAATACATACAAAACACTATAATGGAGGTGGGTGGCATTCAATCAATTGAAGACTAGTTTCTGTTCCTGTAGCTGCAGATAATTAAGTGTTGACGGTATACTATGCAAAAAAAAAAAAAAGTTAACATAAAGAGGCTGTAAGAACTTAGTTACCATTCAGGGTGTTTATATTTTCTCTGCCTTACTTACGTTGGACCAGCTTCAACAGTTGGCCCCATGAAAGAATCGAGAGACCGGAGACTTGGGACGCACAGAAAGGTGCTCTTTCCCACAGGCTCTGAGTATGGCTTGTTTTATAAAACAATTTTTAGAATATTTTATTAATATAGTGATATCCATGCATGTAATGTATTTTGACCACATTGCCCCTTCTCCACCAAAGGTGATCCTTGGCCACCTTC
This sequence comes from Perognathus longimembris pacificus, assembly GCF_023159225.1. Taxonomy (NCBI): domain Eukaryota; kingdom Metazoa; phylum Chordata; class Mammalia; order Rodentia; family Heteromyidae; genus Perognathus; species Perognathus longimembris. The sequence continues at coordinate 2,869,137 of NC_063181.1, forward strand.
CTTCTTCCTGGTTGCTTCTCACTGTTTCTCCTTTAAATCTAGCTCTGTATTACCATTTTGATTTCTTTTAGACCTAGACTCCATATACGAGGAAGAAAACATGCAATATTTGTCCTCCTGAGTCTGCCTTATTTTGATGATCTCCAGCTCTTTCCATTTTCCTACCAGTGACATAATTTTGTCCTGCTTTATGGCCACGTTGTACAAATAGTGCATATTTGCACGCATGCATGCATGCCCACACATGGTTTATCCATCGGCTGATGCGTTTCCAGGATAATTTCATAGCTTGAGCAGTCATTGATCACTTACAGGAAAAGGGAATGTGCGTGCAAACCAGTGAAACTCACGTCTGCCGGGTTGCCCTAGCTGAGTTTCGGCTCAGCAGACCCATAGGTTGCTTAGTCCATTCCTTGGGAACATCCATGTTTCCCTGTGCCTATCCATTTGGCCTCTCTGGGCACTCTTTCTTACTAATGTATGTTTCTATGTAGGTATTGAAAATGGGGTGGCTGTACAGGGAGAAGAACCCCTCAAGTGTGGGTTTTCTGAAAGGATTCTGGGACTTCTGGAGTTGGGTATAATCAGATTAGAGACGGTAGTGGCCCGTTTTGCGTGGAGGATGAGGAGGATGAGGCCGTACAGTTTCTCCCTGGGGCACTAAGGAATGTCACAGGCATGCGACCACTGCTTCATCCTGACAAGGGGCTTAGTGAGGAGAGCTGCTCTTAATACTACCGGACAAACCTGGAAAAAACGCGAGGGCCTGAAAGGCTGCAGTTCGCAGTTAAGCCCCTGAAAGGGGGCTCCAATGTCTGTCTTGAAAGAGACTCTTCTCTCCAGTGGCAGAAGATTTATTAGTTATTTGTTTGTTTGTTTATTTTCCGGGCCTGGGGCTTGAGCTCAGGGCCTGAGCACTGTCCCTGGCTTCTTTTTGTTCAAGGCTAGCACTCTCTCTTGAGCCACAGTGCTAACTTCTGGCTTTTTCTGTATATGTGGTGCTGAGAATAGAACCCAGGGCTTCATGCGTGCTAGATAAGCACTCTACCCCTAGGCCACATTCCCAGCCCACAAGATTTATTTTTATAAGATTATTAGTAAATTTCCAATCAATGTCTCATAATTACATATACCTATGGGGTACATTGTAACTTTTTAATGATAAACTCCTTTATTATTTCTGATAAAATTAAACACCACAGAAACTTTGTAGTTTTAAACATCTTGAAGTGTCCAGTTCGGTGGCAGTAGTTATATTATACTGTTATACAAGATGATAACACATTTCTTATTAGTATACATTAATTGTACAAAGGACTTTTCCTGTGGCGTTTCTACACACACATGATGTACTTGGCTCAAATGCATCGCCTCTGCTACTCTTGCCTGCCCCCATCCCACCCTTTGCGAGCAACTTTAGCGATCGTATCTTCATGTGCTCATACCAAGTGCTCTGGTGTGGTCACTTCCCATAACCATCTTCTTTCCCCTTCCTCGGGTCTCCCTTTCACGTGAATGCATTATTATTATTTCTGGATTCTGCCTATGAGCCAAAGCATGTGGTCTTTGCCTTTCTGAGCTTGGCTTCTCTCAGCATGCTAGCCAGTCCTGCCCATTGTCCTGCAGAGTGATGCCTTGCTATGGGTGACGGGAATCTGCCTCGTCCTCCTAACTCTATGCTGCCTTCGTGGCCTCTGGCCCCCACTCCCCTCCCCCGCCCAGTTCTCAGGAAATAAGGCACTCACCCCCAGCCCTTTCTGGAAGTTTCATATCACCCCTGGCGAGACCCACCATCTGAGGTAGCTGCCTGATTTCACAATCCTCCCTCCCTCCGTCCCTCCCTCCCTCCCCCCTCCCTCCCCCCTCCCTCCCTCCCTTCCTCTCTTTCTTCTTCTCTGGGCCCTCCGCACCCGTGATGAAGCCTGTTCTGCTCTGTGGAGGTCTCTGCCTTCTTTCTCTCTTTCCCTGACAGAGGAGACGCACTCAAGCCGTGGCTCCCAGGCTTTGTGGACGGTTCTGGTTCTTGTGTGAATTCTTCAACCCCTTGTCCTGCGTTTTCTCCATCTCTTCTACATTGACACCTAAGATTCACTTTGGCCTAATGAACTTAGGCTCGCAATAACGTTTTGATTTATTTTTGTGAAGGTGAAAGAACAGAAAGTGCCCATCGCCACAGGGTTTTATTGTTGCGAAGATCGTGAGTTCGCGTCCTTCTTGGACGACGTCAGCCAGCCTGTTGCTGCCTGCGGTCTCCCCGGCCCGGCCCGCCCACAAGTTGCGCAGTTCCTTTCCAGCATGGTCTCTGACCACAGCCCCCCCGGTTTCCGGGCCCCCTCCGCCCGGCCTCCCAGTCTATTTGCAGCAGTTGGCCATCTTGTTGTAGCAGCTGCCCTCGACTTTGGTGTTCTTCGGGCATTCGGAATAGAGACAGAAGCCACCGTTCTTCACGCACAGGTAATGGTCAGACCTGTGTCCCAGCCCCGTGAGGCCGGCCCCTGCGTGGACAGGAGAGAAACACGTGAGACCCGCAGCCAGGCTGCCAGACACGGGGACCCTGGTGAAGGCAGGGCGGGCAGCTCCGCAAGCCACGGGAGAAGACCGTGTGGGCTGCTGGTGAATCCCGACTGCGACGGGGCCTGTGGGACTTGCGCTGTGGAGGGAACTCAAGATGTTCCTAACCAGGACTCGCCCCCCCCTCCCCCCTCCCCCCCCGCCACGTGCGTGGAGGCCACGAGGCCCTGAGCCCTGAGCCCTGAGCACAGCCTGAACTCCACTCCCTTCCTGCCGCCAGTTGCACAGGTCTGTCTGATCTGTATCCCGGCCCTCAGTTTCCCCACCGTGTTTCTGCCCAAGCCCATCATGCTTCACGTCAGGCGGAAATCACTGCTGCTCTATCAAGGCTTCTCCAGCCGGAAGCTGTTTTACTACCTGCCCAGGACCACTGAATATCACAATTGGAAGGCACCCTATGCAATAGGGAACAAAATCATACTCGGTGGTGCTCTGGGAAAAGAACACTAAGCATCATTAGTTCACTGCTTTCGTTAATGAAAATTCATTGTACAAAGGCGTTTTATGCTAATATTTCCCTATGTGCATATAATGTAACTTAATCAATCTACTCCGTTAACTCATTCTTAACTCCTCCCTCCTCTCCTTTTTTTCCTGGGGTCCATTAGGCTATTTTCGCATATATGTTTGTATATGTGCCTATTTTTGTGGGTGGGTATACAAAGCATACTTCTGACTTGAGCTATCTGCACCTTCTCTGAGGTCTTACCCTCACTTGTAAATAAACATTACCTCTGCTCCTACTTTTCCTGACTCAAAGTTCTTTATTTGCTGGAGAAAAGAAAGGACTCAAAACTCGCTGATAATATTATAAGCAGAACTTAATAGGAACGGTTCTGGTACAAGCTGTGAAGGAACGTGCGCCGTGTTCACAAGCTCAGTGTTGAACTGTTAGGACTTTGGGGATGGGATGAATACATTTAAGGTCGTAAGATTGGCATAAGACTTTTGGAAGGTAAAGGTGACTATTGAGTTTCAAGGAGATAAACTCGGTGTCAAGTTGACAAGGGTGGACATCTTTCCTACAGAATGCAGGAGAGGAAAAGAGAACGTGAATGTAAAGGGGGGCAATTAGGGGTGCGGAAGAGGAAAGGAGTGGTGTGGAAGGGTGGTAGAGCTGGATGCCGGGGGCTCACGCCTCGAACCCCAGCTACTCAGGAGGCTGAGATCAGAGGATTGTGGCTCGAAGCCAGCCCTGGAAGGAAAGTCTGTGAGACTCCTCTCCAATTAACCACCCAAGAGCTGGAAATGGAGCCGCGACTCCAGTGTTAGAGCACTGGTCGTGGGCAAAAAAAGCTCAGGGAGGGCTGGGAATATGGCTTAGTGCAAGAGTGCTTGCCTCCTACACATGAAGCTCTCGGTTCGATTCCCCAGCACCACATATATGGAAAACGGCCAGAAGTGGCGCTGTGGCTCAAGTGGCAGAGTGCCAGCCTTGAGCAAAAGGAAGCCAGGGACAGTGCTCAGGCCCTGAGTCCAAGGCCCAGGACTGGCCAAAAAAAAAAAAAATAATAATAATAAAATTTAAAAAAGCTCAGGAACAGCACCCAGGCCCTGAGTTCAGCCTCAAGACTGCCACAAATAAATAAATGAGATAGTGAAGGGACAAATATGCCATAAGTAAATATATGACATTGTACAATTCATATATGCTAATTTAAAAAAGTAACCAATTTCTTTTTGTGACAATCTGGGGCTTGAATTCAGGGCCTGGGTACTGTCCCTGAGCTTTTTTTGTTCAAGGCTAGTGTGCTATGACTTCAGCCACAGCTCTACTTCTGGCTTTTTGATAGTTTATTGGAGAGAAGAGTCTCACAAACTTTCCTGCCTGGCTTTGAACCTCAGTTCCTCAGATCTTAGTCTCCTGAGTAGCTAGGATTACTGGTGTGAGTCACCAGCACTGGCTAGAACTAATTTCTTTAATTAATCTCAATTATCTCACACAGGACACAAAACAAATAGTAATGAGCTTAGTGTCAGGTACTTTAGTCACGTTCTGTGTTAAGGACTAAGCCGTGGTGTGACCTTCGGTATGGTGCCCTCTTTCTCTGTGTTCCATCTTCTCAAACTTAAAACTGAGGAGACGAGGCTGTATGGTCTCCTACATTTATGAGTCTGGGCACCTGTCTTTGGGCGAGAGACTGGGTCATTCATAGTTATACTTAGTTCTTCACAAATGCTTTCCTCTCCTTAATGTTAGGCAGCTAAACAGAAGTTCAGAGAGCTTGAATGGGTTAGCCATTGTTCAATTCTCAAACTCGTGTTTTAATGTCAGTAGTTGGTAATAACAATACATAATAAGATCAGAATGAAAAGTTGCATATTTTTATAGGTCAATCTCCTTGATCAAAAGAAAGACCAGAATTCTAAATAAATGTTAGCTAACAGAATAAAACCACGTTCACTTTATTGCTCAAACATTGGACTTAAAATAACATTATATAACCAGTTAAAGCTACAAAAAATAAGAGAGTAAATTGTATCATTTTAATAATGCAGAAAAACATTTGAAAAATTCAACATTGACTCAATCTGGCAATGAATATTTATGAAAAAACTGTGCTCCAATTGATCAGAATTTAAGTTTTTCATGAACAATTGGCAATAAGATCAAGATACTGACTACCAATGCTCCTATTTAAGATTGTATTTGAGGTACTAGCTAGGGAAATAAAAAAACAGATACATAATAACCTCGAGGGCATATGGGTTGTAAGGAAACAAATAATTGTCAGTATTTGCAGACCGTATAATTATATACAGATGAAAGAGGATTAAACAAACCGGTTTGGCATGTTTGCTGTATATGAGATCAATATACAGAAAAGAGAAGGAGTCAATCTTAATAGAAACTGACAGCAAAATGATACTACAAATAAAAGCACCATATTGAAAAGCATGAGGTATAAGATGAAGTATTAGATCTACAAAAACATATGCAGTGTTTCTGTTTGTGGCCATGAAACAGTCTGCAGTAAAGAATATCCAAATAAGTGGAAATGCTTAAGCGTATGATGATTACTTATACACGTTAGTATTGTTCCCAAATTAGCCCTCAACAAATAAAAAGTCCGAAGAGATTCTCTCAGTGGAACTTGAAGCTGACTATGAAAACCTATTTGTCAACTCCCAGGGCTAGAACCACCAAGAGCTGCTTGGAGAGGAAGGCAGAGGACCGGCTGTACCAGATGTGAAGACTAATTACAGAGTTACTGCAGTTAGGGGGTGTGGTGAGGGCAAAGGGCGGGCAGACAGGGCAGAAATGGGACAGGAGGAAAGGCAGAGGGAGAGCCAAGCATGCGTGAAGAACCAGGTGGAGCAGAGCAGTGGAGATAAGTCACTTCTTTTTTTTTTGGCCAGTCCTGGGCCTTGAACTCAGGGCCTGAGCACTGTCCCTGGCTTCTTCCCGCTCAAGGCTAGCACTCTGCCACATGAGCCACAGCGCCGCTTCTGGCCGTTTTCTGTATATGTGGTGCTGGGGAATCGAACCTAGGGCCTCGTGTATCCGAGGCAGGCACTCTTGCCACTAGGCTATATCCCCAGCCCCGAGATAAGTCACTTCTTACTTCTGGGATATTTGGGTGCTCAGAGTAGGGAACAAATGACCTTTCTGTCACACACGTACACACTGAAGACCACTGATAATGTAGAAGTGAAACCAATAAGCTTTCAGTAGGTAATACTGGAAGTTGTCTTTATCACACACTTGTCACTAACTCCAAAAGAAGTGATATGACATAACTACATTAAAATAAAGATTAAAATCACTGAGAAACGTTTCCAGTCACAAGGAGAACAATCAAGGCACGTAACGGAGTACGAAGAGCTACTAGAAAGTAATAAGCAATGAACGATAATTTGATGGACAACATGAACAGTGTTCCACAAAGGACATCCAAGAGACCTGCAGCTGTACAAAAACACCATTTATTAGAGGAATGCAAAACCGAACTGTAATGAGATAGCACTATGATGCAGCATATGGATAAAGTTGAAATGAATCCATATTGCCAAGTGCTGAGAAGACATGGAAGGAGGGTGCTCACGTTCCCTGCTGTGGCAATGTACGTTAGCAAGCACTTCAGCATGGCCCTGCAAGATTAGATCTGTGCAGATTCTGTGACCCAAGCCATAGAAGGAAGGATATGCACTTGTCTTGGCAGAGCTAAACCCAAGCTATGTTATTGAACACACATCATCATGGAGTAAATAAAGGTACAAGAAACGCCAGAAACTACCACGCACGAGCACTGAGCTGTTAGAGAAGGGCTCCCCCAGGACCACAAAGTGCTAGTTCTGTTTTGTTGTCGGTGGTCGGGGTTTGAACTCAGAACCTGTCCCTGAGCTTTTCTTCTCAAGGCTAGCACTCTACCACTTAGAGCCACAGCACCATTTCCAATTTTCTGGTGGTGAATTGGAGATAAGAGTCTCACAGACTTTCCTGCCCAGGCTGGCTTTGAACCGCGATCCTCAGATCTCAGCCTCCTGAGTAGCTAGGATGACAGGCGTGAGCCACCGGTGCCCAGCACAAAGTACTCTTTCTATACTGACATTGTCATCACAGGGTGCTTGCTTCATTGTGATTACTTAAGATGTCTAAGTCTTTTTCCTAAGTATGGTCTTTGCTAAGCTGGACTGAGAAATCTAAGCTACTTCCTATATTATTTGGTGGCCTCCAGAAAAATGAAAACCTACATTGCAGAGAACTTCTCTGTGCCTGGGAAGAAAGGATGAGTTGGTAAGTGGGATTCAAGCATGGCACCAAGGCAGGATCGTGGCCGTTTCTATGCTTGGGGCTAAAAGACTGACTGGTTCAAATGCATTTATTAGGTCAGATACAGCCGCATTGCCTATAACCCCGCCACAGTGCAACTGTCACACCAACTGCTTCTCTAGTCAACTGTGACCATAGGTGGTGGCTGAACGAAAGGCAATGTGAATACGTGGCAGGAAGTGTATGCCAATGGGTTATTACTCAGACCAAGAGAGCGAAGCATGGCTGGCGGAGCGAGCCCAGGGTGGGCTTGGTTTCCCTGGAGTCCGTACACAGCAGGTCTACATGAAGGACGTGAACAATGCTGAGGCCAAGGAGAGATGCCTCTGGGCCTTAGGAAGCATGGCGCGCTCGACTGTGATGACGGCTCGTATGAAGACACAGAGAGGCATCGACGGACGTTACGTATAAGAGCCATGGAAATGAACGTGCTTTTTTTTTTTTTTTTTTTTTTTTTTTTTTGCCAGTCCTGGGCCTTGGACTCAGGGCCTGAGCACTGTCCCTGGCTTATTCTTGCTCAAGGCTAGCACTCTGCCACTTGAGCCACAGCGCCCCTTCTGACATTTTCTATATATGTGGTGCTGGGGAATGGAACCCAGGGCTTCGTGTATACGAGGCGAGCGCTCTACCACTGGGCCACATTCCCAGCCCTGCAATACAGTTTCTCCAGGAGGGTTTTCTAGAGGTTGGGAGAGGAGGCGAGTGAGAGGCTGGGAGGGAATGGGGGCACACCCGGCTTTGCTGGCAGAACTCCGGGTCCTCTAATGGTGCTGCCTCAGGTCCGTCCAGAAGCTAACCTGAAAGACACTAAGATTGCCCTTGCGTGACAGGATCACAGACACGTGTGAAGTTCTGGGAAAAACACCACAAAGGAAAAGTGGAGAATCGCTGACAAAGACCCAGGTTTCTTGTAATAAAAGACCATCAAGATGAGGTGGAATTCGTGGTGAGAGGGCTCTGGGTTTGATAGAAATGGGGCCCATATTGTTCCATCTCCCCCTCCCTCGCACCCCAGATTTTCAAGGCAGATATTGAATTAAAACACACATGGTGCAGAGAGGGAGGAACTTGTAGAACAGCTGGTTTGAGAAGCACTCAGTCTTTGCACACACTTCCTGTCGATGCCACAGCTGCGGCACTGAACTCCCGGCCGCGGGCAGAGACGGAGGCCGACTCACAGGCCAGCACCGCTTTCCACATGGGTAATTCAGCCTAGCCCCCTCTCTGGACCGGGGGGGCGGTGTCAGCGGCTGGTGTCTGTGGAAGACCTGAGAACAAGTGGGTCCTCTGGCTGGGGTAATGCTAAAGGCTGACTTCGCGGAGGGGTGTTAAGTTGGCATGGTTCAATACCAGGATTCAGAAAAGATTGGGGGAGAGGGGGCGAGTATCTGAACCTGTTAGGGCTGGGAATGTGGCCTAGTGGCAGAGTGCTTGTCTGGCATGCATGAAGCCCTGGGTTCGATTCCCCAGCACCACATACATGGAAAACGGCCAAAAGTGGCGCTGTGGCTCAAGTGGCAGAGTGCAGGCCTTGAGCAAAAAGAAGCCAGGGACAGTGCTCAGGCCCTGAGGTCATCAAGCCCCAGGACTGGCAAGTCAGACCTGCAAAACAAATAGCAAAATTCCAAGGCAGATTGTAAATAATAAAAGAAACTCTCTTTGAAGTGAGGTCTCACAGGAAGCCCCTACCCATTCCTAGGAGATGGGTTTAGACTGTCAGAAGGAAATAAATCCCTCCTTCTCAGTGAGAACCCTCTCTCTCCCTCCCTTCTCCCTCTCTGTCTGTCTGTCTGTCTCTCACTCACACACACTCACACACACACACATACACAGAAACAGGAATAGAGTCAGGGAGTGTGTGCTGGGCTAGAAATGTGGCCTAGTGGTAAAGTGCTTGCCTAGCATGCATGAAGCCCTGGGTTCGATTCCTCAGTGCCACATATACAGAAAAAGCCAGAAGTGTCGCTGTGGCTGGAGTGGTAGAGTGCTAGCCTTGAGCAAGAGAAGCTCAGGGACAGTGCTGAGGCCCTGAGTTCAAGCCCCAGGGCTGGCATGCATGTCATTTTCTAGCCATTAGGAAAAGCCGGCGCTGGGGCGGTTCACTAAGTTGATTTGTCTGTCTCTGGAATGGACCATCACCTGCGCAACGAAAACCTCTTTGTGCCCAGGCTTCGGGGGGGAGGAGGGGGTTGAGGTATGGCAGGGTTGAGTTAAGCAGATCTGTAGGGGGAAACGAGGACCCTCGTTCTGCAGACCAGGAACCCCGGGACTCGTTCAGGTCTCATCCAGAGCCAGGATGAGCACTGTGCTTCAGAGTCCTGCCTCCCCCCACCCCAGGAAGCCGTGGCGGGTCTCCCTGGTGCCCTGTTGCCCGGCCCCTCGTCTCTGGAGGGGCGTGCGGAAGTGTGGAAGGGCACATACACACCTGCTGGGTGCAAGCCCTGGCTCCGTGGCCCTGGCGGGCGGTGGTGCCACTGAACCTCGCCTGTCCCAGGCCCCGCCGTGACCCAGGCGGAGGACCTGCTCCCTGAGCAGCAGGTGCAGCTGAGTCCCCACGGCACAGACTACGACGAGGACAAGGCAGGGGGTCCCCTCTCGGGCCTGGGGTCCCGCCCGGCTCCTTCCCCACACTGGGCTGCTGAGCCTTGGCCTCCCTGCCGCCCACCCCGCGGCTCAGCCCTCAGGACCAAGAGGACCTCGGTCCTCCCCTTCCCCCAACTGGGGCCCAGCGGACCCGGAGGCTCACCGGGGGTGATCTGGCCGAGGAGGAAGCAGGCGAGCAGGAGCAGAAGGCAGGGAGACCTCATGGTGACCGCAGGCCGGGCTGGGCGGCGGGCGGCGGGCGGCTGCCTTTATGGAGGGGCGGATTGTGCAACCTCAGAACCCAGCCCGGGGGGTGGAGCCACGGGCTGAAGCTCGAAACCCGCCTGAGTCGTTTGTCCTGAGTGACCCCCGGCAGCGTTTGCGGGGCTCCCTCTCCGAGCCTCCCCCCAGGCTTCACTCCTTTGCCAGCTTGCGGGGGGGGGGTGGCTTCTCAGGGCTCCTGGCTCGTGGGCGCACACGCGGAGGACCCCCTCAGAGGAGGTGTTTCCGGTCCTGCTGGTGCCCATGCACCCGGTTGCTCTGCCTCTGCGCCGAGCTGCCGGCGCGGCTGGGAGTTCTTCCCTGGCCAAGGCCGCTTTCATCTCCTCTGAGCGGGACCGCGGGCTTTGCTTTCCTGCTGAATTGGGGGGCCGGGATTTCCCACCTGCGGCTCCCCAGAGGGCCCCGGCAGAGCCCCCGGGGGCAGCCCGTTCCGGGCATGGGACTGGAAGAAGTCCCCGGGGTTGTTTCTGTCCGCGCCCCGGTGCCGCTCCCTGCAGCGTGGATGGACCGAGGCGCGCGGCGCTTTCCTTCCCGCTCGTTCCTGGGGCGCCGGCAGCGGGGCTGGCGCTGGGAGAGGCTGGCCTTCCCGGGGAGATTCCGCAGGAGATGGCTTTCCCAGGGGCAGCCTGGGACAGAGGCTCAGCTTTCCCCTCCCCCCTGCCCGCGCCCCCCGTGGCGGCACAGGACTGGCTTGCCCCCCCCCCACCCCCCCGGCTGCGGCGGCAGCTTACAAGGCACCAGAACCACCGACTTAATGACAGCCACCAGCAAGAGAATGGCAGCGTTCACCACCACAGCAGTGACATTCCAGGAGCAGTCAGCCGGGGCAGCCCCGGCTGGGGGGGGGGGGGAGGGGAGGGGAGGGGAGGGGGCAGGGCAGAGAGAGAGAGGGAGGGAGGGAGGGAGGGAGGGAGGGAGGGAGGGAGGGAGGGAGGGAGGGAGGGAGGGAGGGAGGGAGGGTGGCGATGTGCCTGTGGGAGGAGATCATGAAGGAGTAAATCACAGACACAGGAGTTACACCCAGGCAGGCAGACAAGACATCAAGCCTCTTTCAGCCTCAGCCGTCGGCTCCCTGGAGCACCTGTCCGGCTCTGGGCGCTGTGGCCGTCTGAGGGCCTCGGCCACGAGGCTGCCTGCGCAGGAGCCGGGGCGAGCCAGGTGAACCCAGCCCCTGGGGGGGGGGGGCTTCCGTCCGCACCACTCTCCAGAGTGGAAGATCCCCCAACTCCCAAGGATGCCACCTTCCGACCCGAGCCTCTGCAGCGGCCGGGGCGAGCGGGGTCAGCAGCCCCAGGGCCTTTGCCCGGCGGTGTCTCACGGGAGGAGGGGAAGGGGCGCGGGAGGAGGCTGAGGAGTGCCACAAGCGGGTTCACCTTGGCCGTCCCGAGAGGTTGCCTGGAGGTCACAGCCGCAGCGGGGGGGCAGTGCCCGGGCCTCGCTCCGCTCTGCCAGCCTCTGGGCCCTGAGGTCCTGCTGCTGAGCCCAGGAGAGGACAGAGGTCACCTTGACCGCAAGGAGACCCGTCATGAGTCCTTTCCTTCACGTCCCCTGTGTGGACAGCACAAGTCCTGCAGGGGGTCAGCACACACACAGGGGGTCAGCACACACACAGGGGTCAGCACACACACAGGGGTCAGCACACACACAGGGGTCAGCACACACAGGGGTCAGCACACACACAGGGGGTCAGCACACACAGGGGGTCAGCACAGGGGGTCAGCACACACACAGGGGGTCAGCACACACACAGGGGTCAGCACACACAGGGGGTCAGCACACACACAGGGGTCAGCACACACACAGGGTCAGCACACACACAGGGGGTCAGCACACACACAGGGGTCAGCACACACACAGGGGGTCAGCACACACACAGGGGGTCAGCACAGGGGGTCAGCACACACACAGGGGGTCAGCACACACACAGGGGTCAGCACACACACAGGGGTCAGCACACACAGGGGTCAGCACAGGGGGTCAGCACACACAGGGGGTCAGCACACACACAGGGGTCAGCACAGGGGGGTGGTCAGCACGCAGGGGGTTGGGGTGCTCCCTGGCTGGAGGGTGCCGGCAGCGCGTGCTGGTGCAAACGGCACTGTCGTCGTCCGCCCTGACTGGAACGCCTGGCTGGGAGCCACAGCACGCGGGCAGCTCGCCCCGCCCGGGGCCGCTCACGTGCCAAGATACCACGCCGGATCCAGCACCAGCGGGGCCGAGTGGAAAGGGGGAGAGGGACCCCCGGAGCACCCCGCCCTTGATGTGCTCAGTGGAAGCTGTCACTGGGCGGTCTAGAGGAGGAGTGGGCAGAGGTGCCTGGCACGTGGGGGGGCGGGCAGTGTGCACCTCCTGTCGGGGGCACTGCTCAGCCTGTTCCAGAAACCAAGCTTCCGTCTCCCCCAAGGGCTTAGTCAGAATCCTCACCCAGCTCCTTCCAGGGCTGCCCCGGCTCTGCGCTGACGTCCCAGGTGTGCGCCCCCTGGCACTCGAATCTGGGACCCGATGCGTCATTCCCTCCGGGCGGTGTGTCACACGCGCACGCAGGGGCGTGCTCACACTGACAGAGACCTTCTCCTCTTCTCCACGCGCATTGCCCAGGCCATCGGCGGAAGCCACAGGTCACCCTCGTCACAGAGCGTCGCTCCTCCGCCCTTCCTCTGCTTGTCCTCCGGGCAGCTGCCTGCCCTAGCGCCCGTGGCCGGGGAGGATTTCTGGGCGAGGCTGAGCGGAAGAGGCGCTCTCTTTAGCCGAGCGGGAGAGGCGCTCTCTTTAGCCGAGCGGGAGAAGCGCTCTCTTTAGCCGAGCGGAAGAGGCGCTCTCTTTAGCCGAGCGGGAGAAGCGCTCTCTTTAGCCGAGCGGGAGAGGCGCTCTCTTTAGCCGAGCGGGAGAGGCGCTCTCTTTAGCCGAGCGGGAGAAGCGCTCTCTTTAGCCGAGCGGAAGAGGCGCTCTCTTTAGCCGAGCGGGAGAAGCGCTCTCTTTAGCCGAGCGGGAGAAGCGCTCTCTTTAGCCGAGCGGGAGAAGCGCTCTCTTTAGCAGGCTTCAGTGTTCACAGAGCTCCCGAGCCGACTGTCCACACAGTGGTGTGCAACTCCGAGAGCGCTCTCCATCCCAATCTCCAGGCAAGCACACCAGCAACGCGCTCTGACCCCCAGGCCTCCCCAGAACTGTGACGTGGCTCACTAGACCAGGGTGGGCCCTGCCGGCTGGAGCTCTTCTCCAGGTAGTCTCTTTTCCTTCAGTTTTTCAGGGTTGGAGCTTCTGGAAGATGATAGGCGGCTTTGTCTCCAAGAAGAACTTCCAGCCCTTCACCCCTCACCTCTAAGCAAGCCAGGCCCCGGCCGCTTCACCAGGCCTTACCCTCTGCGGTAGCAACAGGGAGAGGAATTCTGGCCAATACGAATAGGTCCAAGAGTTCCTGGGCTAAGGAAGAGGCTTCAAGCCACTCGCTCCAAGGCGGGGTTTTGATCCTCAGTACCATGGCATCGGGGCTGGATAAGTGCTTGGAGCAGGGTACAAGTCTGGGTGTTTTGAATCCTTTCCATCCTTGCCCGCAGTAGATGACAGCAGCACCCGCAACCCTCTCTCTCTCAACTCTGCCTGCGGGGCTTTGGGGCCTTGGAGGGACCAAGGCCGAGGACACAGGACTGTAGAGGAAGCACACCTGCGGAAGCAGCTTCCTTCCCGAGGCCAGCCTCCAGGGAGCGCGGAGTCCCACGGGTGTCCAGGCCTGCCCTCCCCGCCACCCGTCTAGCTTACCCCTCCACTGTGCTTTCTTAAACTCTGGCCTTAACAAGCGAAACGTCTTCCAGGTTCATCCGTGCTGTAGCCTGTGAGAGGATGGCCTGCCTTTTCGGCGTCCCTCTGTGTGTGTAGACCCCATTTCCACCCCGCCACCCACGGATGGGTATTTGGGTTGCTGCCACCCTTGCCTCCCCGCAACTTCCTGCATCGAGTTCAACTTACTTTCCAACTCGAGCCAGTTTCCTCCAAGGAGACAGGCAGCGACCCCTGGAGACATTTTGTTTTTTTTTACTGGCACAACAGATAGGGAGGCGTTGCTGGCATCTAGGAGGCATGGAAAAGCCCGAGCCTCCTCCAAGGCACAGGGCAGTCTCCCCTCCCAAAGGAATGGCTGCCCAACAGAGCCAAGGTCGCGAGCCTTGGGAAGGTAGGCTGTCCCTTTGGGTTGATAGAATTTGTCATGTTTCATTTGTCATAGCCTGCCACCTGGGCCAGGGCGTGCTCTGGTTGTAGGAGCATTTGTGCCAGCCTATCACTGGTAAAAACAATGGGATCTGCCGTGGGCTTGATCTTATCTACTGTTGACAATGACAATGGAGCCAGCTGTGGGTAGATGTTTTTCCTTCTACTCACTCCACAAACAGCTCCAGAACCACTGCTCTACGTGCTGAGCTCGTGGACTTCACAGAGGAGACGCTTTGGCCCCTGCCCACAAGCGGCGGGAACCCGGCTACCAGGGAGACAAAGGCCTGCCTACCCCCGAGGGAGATGAGAGCCATCGAGGGCTCCGTGCAGGTGGCCCGGCCCTGTTTGTGGAGACCAAACACCGAGTTTCACAGAGGAAATGGATGAGGACTCGGGGCACTCAAAGCGACCGAGCAGCTAGGATATTGTGCAAACTGTGTTGACAACGCGTACTTGTGTACATGAACATGGTCTACCTTACTCTAAAACAACCAAGGTGAGTCATTGTTGAAAGTCACAGTCTGTAAATTCTCTGGATCATTCCATGCACTCTAAAATACCCAGGGCCCTTTGTTTGTTTCAATAACATCACTCAAGTGTTTTAATTGATTTCCCCATCCTGGCTCCGGGATCAGAAGGATGGGGTGTCCCTCGGTGCCCTGCTGTCTACACCCCCACCCCACCCCACAGCAATGTCCCTGGGTGACACCAGCACCCCCTCCCCTCACCCCCGTCCCCTCAAGGCCCCTTCCCTGGCTGTGGGCAGCCAGCTCTCCAGCCCCACTCAGCGATCTGACCCAGCTCCACCCAGAGGGCTTCTGCTGCCCGGGTCTGGCAGGCTCCCTTCTGTCTCCGGGATTTGATTGTTGGAAAAGATCATTTCAGAGGAAGAGATTCACACCGCAAAGGAGACAGACCAATTCAAATTCAAATTCAAAAAGAAAAAACATCCTGATACCCACAGTCTATTTATCAGCAGTATTGCAAACTTGTAATATGTACAGGCTCACAACAGTTTTTGGATGGCAGGTTAGTGGTTGAAAGGTTCTATTTCACTTCTCTATCCTTTCTGTCTCTGTCTGTCTGTCCGTCTCTGCCTCTCTCCAGCATCTATCCATCTCCTATTCCCCGAAGATAGGAGAGCAAAGGAGGCTTAAACCAGGCCGTGGAGAGACTTGTGAGTGAAATGGTGGGGTCCGCTTGCCATGCTCCAGGCTGCCCAGGTAGAAAGTGGGCTTGTGGGGAGCAGGCGCAGGCACCGCAGTGGTAGAGTGGATTGGAGCGTGGGGTTCTCAGGACCACACAGGGGAGGCGGGGCAGGGAGGACCTGCCAGGATCCCGACAGCAAGGCAACCCACTGAGCGGGCCCTGCCTTCCATAGCCGGGCCAGGCGGGGCACAAGAGACACCGCAGGGGCTACGCAGCAGTGATGATCTTGCTCAGGGAAGCACTCCTGTTTGAAAGGACCCCCTTGGGGGTCCACGGCCGGCTAAGCTTGTTCTTCCCTGAGGAGGGGCAGGCCGATGCAGCGGGCTAAGCTTCCTGGCAGAGGAGGTGATGGGCGTCTAACTTCTCCCATCTGTTTTTCTTCCAGCATTAGAAGCAACACGCACAGAACAATGAGTGTTTGGGAAGATAGAGAGATGGCTGAGCAGCATCTGGCTGGGTCGAGGTCAGGGAATACAAGAAGGAGGCGAGGCTGTGATCAGGTGGTTTAGAAGCAGAGCCTGAGGGTGAGGAGAGGCCTAGAGGCCCTGCGTGGGGCTCTTTGGAGGGGCTTGGACTGCTTTCTAGGCACAGTAAGATGGTCGCAAAGGTTCTGAATACTATGCAGTGGATCCAGCTTATTTAAAGAAAAGATGTATGGGAGACAGTTCAATGGGGCAGGAGAGCTGAGGAGAGAGATTGACTAGCCGTGTTCATTGCACAGGCTGTGCGAGGGTTTTAACAGCCTCTTTGCCACTGTTTTATCCCTGGCGCTTAGGAAGCAGATGCTTCGTGTTGGGTGGGTGAGTATTCCAGCTCTTGGTTTGGGAAGTAGAAGATGTCAGCCCCTGTTCAGCGATACACTGAGAGGTGGATCAGGTGTTTCCTGGGAGTGTTTCCCAGAGCTGAGCTTCACGCACAGCTGGCGTGCAGACTGGAAAGGTTGGTGTTGCAGGGCCTGGCTGGCGGGGGGGGGGGGGGGGGTGGGTGGGGAAGGCCAGTCATGTGCTTCCACCCACACCAGCCGGTCAGGACCTGCGGGCTGGGCTGGCTCAGTGTCACCCCGGAAGGAAGCAGATCAGAGAAAGGTGCTTGGCCCATTGTTTTGTTCTGGGAATCCTCCGAGTTCCTAGGCTCTGGACAGGAGGTACCCAGAGGAAACTGCACTTCGTGGGGAGAACGGGGCCTTGGAAGCCGGCAGGCTTAGTTTGCAACCCCAGCCCTGCTCCTTTCAGGATGTAGCCGTGGCCACTGTGTGAGTCAGGCTTCCCACCTGTGAAACGAGGTCATCTGGCCTCGGAGAACCGTTCTGAGGAACGAAAGGGTGGTGTGTGGCCCCTGCCGGACTCGGAGTAAACAAAGGGCGGTGAAATCAAGGAAGCTCTAGCTGTGGGTGTCTTACAACAACACGTTCTGGCGTAGGGCGGCATGAGCGTTTTAGGCATGAAGGGTTTGTGTCAGGGTCAGGAGACGTTTTGTTGGCGATGAGAAGGATTTTCTTTGGGGAGCTCCTACATCCATCCGTTCTAGCAGGGCTGGTTGCTTGAATGTGGCCTGGGGCTTCTTCTGCCTCGAGCATTCTCACAGCTGAAATGAGTGGTCTAACACCGTAGCCTTTCTTCAGGCGTAGTTGCAGGCTGTCTTGGGGCATAGTAATCGCCAGCACTGGGATGGAGACAGCAGGGAATCTTGGTCCTTCAGGCAGCAAATGGGCGTCAAGGTAATCATCTGAGAGTTGTCTGAATTCGGGCACAAGAGTAGATTTGCTATTTTCACAGTCCCTTCTATTTACACAATCCCTTCTCGAAAGCCCATTCACACGCGGCATCTCAATGCTCCTTCTCCATCATACTCTGAGGCAAAAAGCACTTTTGATGGCACAGATGAAGGGAGCCAGGGAGCACACCTGCTCACGAGCTAGGCTTGGGCTTGTACCTGGTCACTAACTGTGGACCAGTGTGTTTGAGAACCAGACTCGGGACACGGACTCCAGTGGGGCATCCCTAAGTCGGGGCCGGGCGCAGGGAGGGCTTGAAAGAGATGCGCACACAGCAAGGGCAGGGGAGACCTTTCACCTCTGCCCTTTCACCCGTGCCCTGCGGCTCACGGAGGCGAGTGCAGGATGGTGCTTCCCTGTGCAGGGTAGGGGCTGTTCCTCCTGTGTGCCTGGCCTCCCCCTGCCCTACCAGGCAACCCCCTCCCCCCCATGGCACCTGCTTCTCTCCACTCTGTGGGCAGCGAGTGTTTATATCGCTCAGGCTAGGATTCGAACTCCAGCCTCACACGTTCTAGGCAGGCCTTCGTGTGACTTGAGCCACATCCCCAGGGTTTGGTGATACAGTTTATTCTTCAGAGTCTTGTGTTTTAGTCTGGGACAGCCTCGGACTGCTCTCTTCCTGCTTCCGCCTCCCTGCGTGGCCGGGATTACAGGAATGAGCCGCCACACCTGGAAACGACGGCTGCTAATTTGTCCTTAATGAGAGGGCGTTACCGTCTCCCTGTGCAGGTCTTTGGAACGGAGCCGCGTTTTTCTCCAATCCGGCAGAAATCTCTGCTGCTTATTCCTATCCAAAAGAAATGCAGCCTCTCCCCTGACTTCCCAAACACGCAGGTCCTGGCTCGCAGTTGTGCCGTGCCCTCAAGTGCGGAGGAGGTCGGTCCTACGGCAAACTTTGCATTTGATACCGCGGCTTAGCGTCGAGTGCGTCCACCCTCACGGTGCACCAGGGGATCAACCGCAGGAACTGGACCTGGACTGCCTGCTGGGAAGGGCGGAGACGGACTAACCGCGCAGGCTGGCAGAGTGCAGAGGCAGTGCCCCGTGTTCCAGGCCAGGCCAAGCTGCCACGGCGCTGAGAAGGCAAGGACAAAGCAGCCCGCCTCCACACGTCCCTCCCCTCTGGCTGTCTGGCTGCCACCCATCTCTAGAATCTACATCATCATCTACCTCTATCTATCTACCTGTCTCTATCACCTGCCTATTTGTGTCCTCTATCGGTCTCTCTCTCACGCATCTGTCTGCCTGTCTCTATCATCCGCCATCTATCTATTTTGTATTGATACTTTATGAAAAAGGTGCTCTGCCCATCACAGCAGCCCTTCTACCCCAGCAGAGTGGGTTTCTGTGGCGGGTGCTAGGCAGGGTTTCCCGGTTATTATTAGCCAGGGGCAGCTGTGTGTAATGGCTCCGGTCTCTACCCTTGGCGGAGGCCGGCTACGGAGGGGGAAGGGCCGGGTAGATGCAGCCCGGCTCAGGCGGTCGGTAGCATTGGTTTGCCGGCGTGTTCCCTTGGACTTGGATCCCTCTGTTCTCAGGAAGTGTCTTCTCCTCACTGAAGACTGCCCGACTGGCTGGTGAATGGAAGATGTGTGTGCTGGTGCCCTCTACTGGTCAAATAGAGGAACAGAGTGAGGCCATCCCCCAGCCCCGCCCCCCCCCCCCAAGGTCTCCTCTCATCCTCCAGTCTTCAAACACCCACATCCCTCTTGGCCCTTGTCCCCCTCCCCCCCCCCCCCAGCCTCCCCGCCTCTTCTCACTAGGGGGTCTTGCTGGGAGGCCTTGAATTGGCTGTTCCACGTTACAGCACACAATTTGTCTCATCTTTTTCTTGAAGTCAATGGGAACAGTAGGGTCATTTCTCTTAAAAATCTGCTGCTGCTACCCTGAATGTGCTTCTGTTAGAAATTACCCTCCCCTCCCCTCCACATTCCCCTGCAAGCCAGCTCACCCCCTGCCCTCCCCTCCACATTCCCCTGCAAGCCAGCTCACCCCCTGCCCTCCCCCTCCACATTCCCCTGCAAGCCAGCTCACCCCCTGCCCTCCCCTCCACATTCCCCTGCAAGCCAGCTCACCCCCTGCCCTCCCCTCCACATTCCCCTGCAAGCCAGCTCACCCCTGCCCTCCCCTCCACATTCCCCTGCAAGCCAGCTCACCCCCTGCCCTCCCCTCCACATTCCCCTGCAAGCCAGCTCACCCCCTGCCCTCCCCTCCACATTCCCCTGCAAGCCAGCTCACCCCCTGCCCTCCCCTCCACATTCCCCTGCAAGCCAGCTCACCCCCTGCCCTCCCCTCCACATTCCCCTGCAAGCCAGCTCACCCCCTGCCCTCCCCTCCACATTCCCCTGCAAGCCAGCTCACGCTCCCGGCTGCTAATCTTGGCTTTCACCCATGCTGAGGAAGATCTCAGGGGCAGAGAAGCACCGCTCCGCCCGGCACTGCACGAAGACCAGCTTTCCACAGCACTCGTAGGACGCAAACACATCAATGAGCAACTAAGCAACGTCAGCACAGCAACAGGGACACTCTAGGGAGTGAGAAGATAACCTAGAGAACGAAACCGAGTTATCCGACCAAGCTATACACCCACATGCACGAGACCCTCAAATGCTCAGTTACAAACCTAAATGACACGGCCAAGAGGTGTGAGCAGACATTGCTCGAAAGGCAGAAGGCCGCGCGACGGGGAACAACAGGCACTGTGGATTAGAATCCGCACGCCTTTGCTGGCGTGGCGTTTCTCCAGCTTCTGATTGCCGGGGAGCTATCTGAGCCGACGGGAGGAGTGAGGAGCCGGGGCTCTGGAGAGAGGGCAGGCAGGGAGCCCGCAGTCCTGCTAGCGGGGTGCCTCTGGCTCATTAGCCTGTTGGGGTGCCTGTCACTGTCCATCGGCCTCAGTCCTGCATCCAGCCGGGACCCACGTTTAGCTGAATCCCACGGGGGTAAGTTAAGACTGGGCCCTCCTTTCTCCTGGTCTCCTGACTACAGGGTGTAACTGTGGCTCAGGGTGTAACTGTGCGCTGTTAGCAGGATGGTGGACGGGCATGGGTCCCCCCTCCTCATGCCATGCTGGCTGGGGAGGCCAAGACAGAGACGCAGACCCCCTCCCCCGCCACCCCCACAGGCCAGGCTATGCACCAGGGCCGTCTCCTGGAGGCCTGGAGTTCTCCTGCCAGGCCAAACAAAGGCATCGATACACATCATGTGCCCTGCGGTCTGTATTTACTTGTTAACTATGATTTTAATTGCACGTGTTTATGGGGTACACGCTAATAATCTGCTGTGTGTATACAACGCGGAATGCCTACAGCAGGGGAGCTAACACTTCCAATGTTATGAGGCATGGCGTGATGTCTCAGGCCTCGTGTACGGTATGTACTGGTCCGTCAGGGTGATTAAATGTAGCACAGCCTCAGGCTGGGAATATGGCCTAGTGGTAGAGTGCTCGCCTCCTAAACATGAAGCCCTGGGTTCGATTCCCCAGCACCACATATACAGAAAACGGCCAGAAGTGGCGCTGTGGCTCCAGTGGCAGGGTGCTAGCCTTGAGCAAAAAGAAGCCAGGGACAGTGCTCAGGCCCTGAGTCCAAGGCCCAGGACTGGCCAAAGAAAAACAAATAAAATGTAGCCCAGCCTCCCACGAGTATCTTGGTATGCGTGCTCTCATGTGATGATATAAAGAGTTGTAACGACAGGATCAAACCTGAACGTTGAGTTAGGAGATACAATGGGATGTTGTAAGCATTTTGTCAATACGAGCAAGTTTTCTCTGCAGACCCCATGCCACCACCACGAGGAGCCGCGTAGAAGGCAGGCCGGGGCGCTTTGCAAAGGCCCTGCGGTGCACGGCTCTCGCAGGCCTTGACGTGGGTGCCCTGCGGAGCAGCGCCGTGGCGCGGCCAGGGAGACGTGTGTCCTGAAGCCCTTTGTCCGCGCTTGGGGTGGATTGTTGGGTTTTCCTGGCTGGTTCGCTGTAGGCAGTGCGGATGTTTGCACGGAGGCCATATGCACACGGTTTGTGCGTATTTCCCGGGCGTCCAGCCCCATCGCGTTGGGGAGAGCGGGAGCCGCACTCCTTCCCGCGCGCCCCGGGGTGGCGGAGCTGACACGGAGCCCCGTGTGCGCCGTGGTCGCGATCCCCACATCTGGGCTTTGGTGAGGGGGGTGGACGCGGCGTGGGGGCCTCGTCCTCGGCCCCGCAGGGGGACCCGGTCGCTAGCACTTCCCCCTGGCCCTCGTGGCTCTCCACGCGCTCCCGCGTGCCCGCCCGGCCGTGGCCCGGTACCGAGGAGTCGCCACTGAGGTGGCGCTCGCGTCTGCGGCGGTGGCCCCGTCCCTCGCGGGAGCTCGGGTGTGTTCCGTGCTGCGGCGGGACCTGCGCCTGCGGAGCCCGGCCTGCAGGGGGCGCCGTGGTCCCGAAGGAGCCAGGGCGCCTCCCCTGGGGCCCAGTCAGCTCGGGGTCTCCACCCCGCCCCCCCCGTCCACCTGGAGTCCTCCTGTCCCTCGAGTGGCAGGGGCCACCCGGGAGGGGCAGTCATGGGCTGACCTGACAGGTTCTTTAATCACAGAGGTGTCACCCCACGGGCCCCCAGGATGAGCGGGGGGGGGGGCCTCATGATGACCGTCCCCCTGGGGCTTCCTGTGCACCTTCTCATGGGAACTGGACATGGGGGGGGGGGCTGCCTGACGGGGGGCTCGGGGCCCCTGGGCGTTTGGGGGAGGGGAAGGGAGTGAACACTTCCTCCCACCAAGATGTCAGGGGGGTCCTTCGGGGCGCGCGTGCCCCCCTCCCGCGGGCGCGGAGGAAACGGCCTGTCTTCCCCGGCCGTCCTGTCTCCACTCACTGGCTGGTGAGAGCTTCGGGGATCCAGCGCCCCGGCGCCCCGCCCCGCCCTTAGAGCGTCCGTGGCTGGGAATGAGCCCCGGGGAGCCCCGGGGGGTGCTTCCCGGGCTCTCAGTGAGGTTCCCGCCGAGCCAACCACACACCCCACACACCCCAAAGAGGCGCAGGCAGGCAGAGGGGAGTTCATTGCAGATAGAAAGGGAAGGAAGTGTGCGGGCCGGCACGCGGGGCAGGAGTTCCCTTCTAGATCTGGAAGGACGCGGCGAGGCCTAGAATCCCTGTCTCCATTCCTCATTCTGCGCGGCAGCAGAAGTTGAACTTTCTAGAACCCATTTCACAGGACCCAACGGCGTCTTCGCCAGGGTCACAGGGGCCTCTTGTGCAGCGGCAGATGTTGGGGGACCTGGCCAGACCTGGGGACACAGAGAGCGTCCGATCATCACGGGGTCAGACGCATGCGGAAAGAGTGTTCACACAGCCCGGTGTACAGTCGTGTGGGCTGTGTCGGCCTGTGTCCACAGGCGCGTGAGCACACAGCGAGTGTGAGCACTGGGAAGAGGATCTCAGCCGCCTTCCAGTCCCGGTGCTCCCACCCCTCCTTCCTGGTGTGAGAGCACACCGTGCTCCCGTCTCCAGTCCTGAACAGCTTCCCAACCGACCACGTGACATCCCCTCCGGGATGAGCCCTGTCGATCTAGAAAGAAACGATCGCTGTGCGTGTCCAAATCTGAACCTCCCGGAATGGAGAGGTTGCTCAGCATCGGTCTCCCGTGGGAACGGACTCCCCGAGATGAGCTGAGGGCCGGGTCTCCTGCTTGTGGACGGGAACGCGAAGGCCCTGGCGCTCTGAGTGAGGCCACGTAGGTGATGGAGACTTCCTGAGCCGCTCCCGGAGCAGCCCCCCATCCTTCCTCCCCGGGCTGGCTGGCCCCCTCTCACCTGCGTCTTGGGGAGCAGAGCCTCTGGCCCCTGAGAAGGCGATGGCCATGTCCTGGTCCGCTTCCTCTGGCTGGTCCTGGCTCGGGGCCTCCTCAGCGGGTTCGGGCAGAGTGGCGCTGTGGGCCTGGACAGCCAGCAGGAGAAGGGCAGCGAGGAGAGCAAGTGTCCTCATGGTGGAGAGGCCCTGCTGCCGGAGCGGCGGGAGCTGGAGGGAGCGAGGGAGGCGGGCTGTATTTATAGCTCAGAGGGGAGAAGGCTCAAGGCCCGGCCCTGCTGTCCAGGCTGCGGCTCCTTTGGTGAGGACGGAGGCAGAGCCGGGCCCTCAGGCCCCCTTGATCCTCTTCTGTGGCTCCCCCCTCCGCCCTGCCCCCTTGCTTGCTGCTGTCTGTGCTTGTTTGAAGCTACCTCTGATGTTAAGAACACTCAGCAGAGCGGGGCAGGTGGAAACGGTCGGTCAACACCACATCAAAGGTTAGGGGGAGACTAAAGGCCGAGGCCACACCCACTTTCTTATCTCCACGCCCTTCCTTCTGTCACTCGCACACACACAAACACAAAAGTTACGCCCTCGTCTCACGTTCAAAGTTAAGCAATGGACTGCTCTGCCCACACAGCCAGCAGGCTGCTGCAGGCCCCGAGGTGTCAGGACCCTTGGGGTCGCATTAGAATGTTTTCTCTTGTCCACCTTGTCTGCTTACCTAACCGCCATTCCCCATCTAAGCCCGAGGGCTGGCTCTGGGACGTGGTGGGCTGAGCTCGGCTGTGTGTCTGCTCCCAGAAGCCACCGTGCCTCTCCAGGGTGCTCCCTCCTGAGAGCTGACCTTAGCACCACCTGCTGTCCCCAGCACCTGGGACCAGCTCCCCAGGAGTGGCGGGCAGGTGGCGCTGCCGGAGCAAGGGATGGCCAGCAGGAGGCACTGTGGTCTTGAAGAAACAAATGGGCTTCCCCAGAGCCTTGAGGGGCGGGGGCCCCTGCACGGAGGGGCAGAACCCAAGGCAGGACAGGAGATTCAATGACAGGGGCAGGCGTTCCGGTGCTAGGTCTGCTGGAAGCCAGTCAGGCTTTCCTTTCACAAAAATAAGCTCAGACTTCTTATCACTCAGGAATGTTGACTCCTTTGTAGAGCCCTTTCCTTTGACTAAAGTTAAGGCGTAGAACAATGAGTGAGAGAAAGGGAAGAACCTCGGGGCGACGCATGCGTCCTGGCTGGACGCTTCAGCATGTGTGGTAGCCTCTCTGGACAACAGATCATCTGACAAACAGATCATCTTTGACAGCCACAGTTGTGTCCCCCTTTGAGATTAGATCAGCAGCAGGACAGACAACTCCTGCTCCCTGAATGGACCCTGCACCAGCAGAGGGCAGGCCTGAGCAGCATGTCCTGAAATTACCAATACGTGTGTGAATAAACAAAAGTAATTGGAATAAGCACACATATGAGAGGAAGTGACGCGTATTTTATTTCACTTGCTTTGCCGGTTGTATGTTGCTAGATGTTGAAGTCAGGGCCCAGTTCTTTTACGTGACATTAGGACCCAACGCTACTGCTGTACTATTTGAACCACACCTGTGCATTTCTTCAGTTAACTGGAGATAAGAATCTCAGCAACTTTCTGCCCTTAGGGAATGAAGAAAAAGGATTGGCCAATGGGTGCAATGTTCCTCCAAGGGGCAGGAATGAGTTCTGGTGAACAGTTAAACAACTGCAAGGCTGCCGTCTATTTCTATATTTCTATGTACAGTTCTACGTCTATCTCTAAAGAGCTAGAAGACACCATTACCAATATCTTACCACAAAGACATGATAAGTATTTGAAGTGATAGAGATATTGATTAGTCCAATTTATTTGTTATGTTTTTGTTGCCAGTCCTGGGCCTTGGACTCAGGGCCTGAGCACTGTCCCTGGCTTCTTTTTGCTCAAGGTTGGCACTCTGCCACCTGAGCCACAGCGCCACTTCTGGCTTTTTCTATATATGTGGTGCTGAGGAATTGAACCCAGGGCTTCATGTATACCAGGTGAGCACTTTATTACTAGGCCATATTCCCAGCCCCTGATTATTCCAATTTGATTGCTGAATTACATGTACATGCATCCACACACCAGCTTGCAAATCAAAACTGTGCACCATTCATATAGGTCCAATTAAAAAATAAGTAAAGTCTCATTTTACAAAAACAATTGTGTGCAACTGTTCAAAACTGGGAAGGAAGAATGGATGAGACTCTCAGGAAGGCAGTGAGAGCTTGCCATAGGGAGAGGGGTAACCTCCCTGGAAACTAAGGCAGGAGATGTGTGAAGCACTGGGGTGCATTGTGGAAGACCCCGAGAACGGTATGGGGAGGGTGGTCCAAGAGATTGTGCCATGGGTATTTGGTAACTCATCCTTATTGAAGTAAGGACACTAACTTTCCACAAATTAGGAGCGACGTTCATGGATAAACGTATTTCAAGAGAATAATAGAGACTCTCCTGGGTGGGGAGGGGGGGCTGGCTTTCTCAGGATGTTTATTGTACAGCCCACACCTGCCTCTGAGTCCAGACCTGGAGAAATAAAAAAGAGGAAGGCTACGGAGGTCACCCTGTGTTCAGACGAATCCATTACACCAGCTTAGTCACCATGGCAAAGAATCCCGCTGGGCACACTCTCTGCTTCTCTGCTCACCATAGCTTCCTCGTTACTCTGTGATTTGGGGCACATTCTACCATTGACCAGACAGGGGAAAAAGCAGCCAGAGTGGCCTGGCATTTCCATTTCCTGTGTGTTGTGCAATCACACGGGGAGAGTGCTGTCCCACAGTAAACAGGAGTGCTCAGGGCTGCTACTACACAGGGCACTTCCTGTGATCCAGCTGCTACCTGGATGGAGCACTTCCTGTGATTGGGCGGCTGCTGGACAGGGTACTTGGTGGGGTAGAGAGCTACTGGACAGGGCACTTGCTGTGATCTGATTCATACTGGACAGAGCACAGGCTGTGATCTGGCTCATACTGGGCAGGGCACTTGCTGTGATCTGGCTCATACTGGACAGGGCACTTCCTGTGATCTGGCTCATACTGGACAGGTCACTTCCAGTGGTCTGGCTCAAACTGGACAGGGCACTTCCTGTGATCTGGCTCATACTGGACAGGGCACTTGCTGTGATCTGGCTCATACTGGACAGGGCACTTCCTGTGGTCTGGCTCATACTGGACAGGGCACTTCCTGTGATTTGGCTCATACTGGACAGGGCACTGGCTGGGATCGCTTTGGAGAGCAGGGCAGAGGCTCACCCAAGGAGTGTTAGGCTCTGAGGAGGGAATGCGAGCAGCAAGGCCCCCGAGAGGGGAAGGCGAAACCTCACAGAATCACGTGCGAGGGACGCTTCCCTATCTGGGGAGGAGAGCGCGTCCTGTGCAGACGAGACAGCACAGGTGACCACAGGTGGATGTGGCCTCCCGCGACCCCGGCAGCCATTCCTCCTGTGGGAACCACCTTGGCTGTGGCTCCTGGCCACAGTCTCCCTGCACCGGGATCACCCCAGGACACAAGAGGTGCAGCTGAAGTCGGGGTCTGCTCAGGCACCTGTGGGGGAAGATGGCGCCTTCCCTGAGATGCAGGGTGAGGAGGTTGTTTAAACGGGATGCAGTCAGGACTGAGTTCACTTTCCATGGGCAAAGCCTTTGAGTGTGAGTCCAGTGTCCATGATGGTTCTGTGAAGAGAGGAGAAAGGCCCACGGGGACCTCCTGGTGCCATCCTCCTTCACACTGAGCACCTGACCTCCGTGAGCTTGAACGCCCCAGCACTGGAGCCAGAGCTTCCTCTTCAAGGCTCTGCTAGAGAACGAGCTCCTTGAATGCGCGAAAGGCTTCATGGAGAGGCAGCGGAGCTCAAAGAACCCCAAACACAGACGCGCTGCTTCAGGGGATTTATTTGCCACAGAGCAGGAGGGTGGAGGGGAAGGGCGGGTGGGGGCCGCGCCCACCGGGGCCCCGGGGAAGCGCCGGGTGCTGGGTCTCTGGGTGCTCTGGGTGCTCAGTGGCAGCAGAACACGTAGGTGCGGCCGCCCTGGGTGCAGACCCGGACACCTGTTCTCCACGCTTGCAGCAGCTTGGATCGCAGCGGCACGAGCGCACGGCCCTCAAGCCTGCGGACGCAGAGACACGGGAGGCTCGCTCTCCCCCCTCCACGCACCTGCCCTTCACACTCCGAGCCCCCTCCCCTGCACCCACCACCCGACAGCCATAGCGTCAGGCAGGGCAGAACGTCCTCCCTGGGGGAATGGCAGCCCACGGTGCTCTGTACAGAGCTCCTCAGTTCTCTCCCTTCGATGAATCCCACAGCTAGATTTGGGGATCCAGATGGATGAAGAAAGAGGCTCAACGAGGGGCCTCGCTGCCCCTCCACACATGAGAACGCAAGGCCAGGAGGATGGGGCAGGCACCTGGGGGAGCCTGGTGGCTGTGGACCAGGCCGCAGAGCCCGAGCCCAGCCCTTCCTCTCCACCCCAGACCCCCCACGCCCCCCTCCCCCCTGCCTCCCTGGGCCCAGGTTCTCAGTTCCAGCAAAGGACACGGCCATGGCGTCCCCGGGCTGCTTCTGGGGGGGATCTTCCTCCACTTCCTCCGGGAGCGCCCCGGCCCCGGCCTGCAGGTCCAGCAGGAGGAGGGCGGCGAGCAGAGCGGGGGGCCTCATGGCTGGCGGTCCCCGGGCGGGCAGAGCCGGAGCTGAGTGCGAGCGAGAGGCGGCGGCTGCATTTATAGCTCAGCCCGGGGCCGGGGCTGCGTTTGATGGGCAGGGATGGCGCCGCCTTCGGTGTCCTCCAGATGTCCCTCTGCCTGCATCCCTGCCACCGAGGACGGTCCAGTGCGCGTCCAGTGTGTGCTCAAGCTGATGGTGGGGAGGATAACGTGATCCCAGTCTTTCCCCATTTCCCATCTGCCATTATTTGTTTGTTGTTTATCAGTATGGGGAAGGACCATGGCCTTGTTCACTAAGCTCAGGATGGACCGGCCTGTGTCTGCTGATCATCACCAGCTTGGGGACGGAGCACTGTGCAGTCTCCGCTTTCGATCCTACTTCTCGTGACCCGAGCTTCGTGATCACCAGTCTTGGGGGTCGTGGACTGAAGCCACAGCTCGTGAGATTTCCACCCACCTGGGGACCCTGAGTGCACCGGTCATTTCCCTCCTCCTGCCTGAGATGTTCCTTGTCTGCCTCAAATACACTGCATGCAGCAAACTCTCTGCTTTTGTGCACAAGTTTGAAATTTTTTCTGTGAGTTAGCAGAACTTTTATACTACTGTAAATTCTAGTACCCAAAGGAAAAACATCTTTTAAGCCAAACTGTAGCTCCATTTGCACAGATGGTTCCCATCACGGCTGAACAGAGCCCTCAGAGACAGGGTGGAAAGAAAATGAAGGTGACCGCTGCTCACGTGATCTACCTCCTCCCGCCGGGTCTACGACTTCATTTAAATCAGACTCCCCACATGCAGTGGAGGCTACCACAGTGGGGACCAGGGTCTGAATTTCCTCCTCACGTCCACCCCATCTAGTTCACCATTTCCCATCACCTTCGCCTTTGAAAAGAAAGTTTAACAGGCTTTATTGCTCTGTTTCCCACAAGGTGTGTAATACGCCGTGAGTATACTTACCTGGCTTCTCAGACGCGCCTCTTGTCATCCCTCCAATTGCTTCCAACCTCAGACAGCCCCCGGCCTACATGGCACTCCTGGACTTCTTAGAGTTCCACACAGGAGAGACCACAGTGAGCATTTGGGTTTCTCAGTGTGGTGCATTTTCTTAACATTATCTCTCGTTCCCTCCATTTTACTGCAAATGCAGTAAAATTCATCCACTTCATCCTTTGTTTTGGTTGAATACTACTCCATTGTGTATATGCATCTCATTTCTAAAAGTCCACTCATGGGACGATGAGCTCCTGAACTGATTCTCTCCTGTGGCGATTGGGAATACTGCTTTTTCATCTCAAGTCTAGGATTTCAGTTCAATTATCTCTTCCCACCTCAATGTTTAGTTCTCATTTTTGTATTATAGCAGTCCATGCCGGCTGCCTACTTGCTCATGGGAAACCAGGTTGTTAACAAACAATTCCCTTCCACTTGGACAGACTGCCCTGGCTTTAACCCAGTGACCATGTCATCTAAGGCCATGTTCTTCACGGATGGGCTAGTGTTGGCCTAAAGGACACTTCTGGAATGTGATGGTCTATCTAAACTAAGAACAGCCTTCGTCTATCTGAGAGCCATGGACCCTAACGCAGAACAATTCAGGGGACCCCGATAAACACTTGGACAGAGGGACCACGGAGGAGCACCAGGCTTTCATGTCCCCTGTGAGGTGACCGTGGTTCCTTGTAGGTAGAGAGGAAGTCCTTGTGGGGAAGTCAAATACACTCAGCAGTGCGGGGCGGGTGGAAATGTTAGATCAACACAACATCAAAGGTTGCAGGGGAATAAGGGCTAGCGGCATGTTTACTTTCTTCTCCCCAGGCCCTTCCTCCTGTCTCTCTCTCTTATACACAAACACATTCAACAGGCAAGCTCATACCATGATCTGGGTTAATCCTTCACAGCGAGCCAGAAGATCCTGCTTGGGAATTCCCAGCCAGCATGGCCCCCAGCCCAGGAGGTGTCAGGACCCTGGAGATCAAGTTAGGACGTTTTCTCCTGTCCACTTTGTCTGCCTCCCTCCCCTGCATTGCCCAGCAGAGCCCTGGGACGTAGCCTGCGGAGCTTGGCTGTGTGTCTGCTATCAGCTCCGTGTCTTTCCTGAGTCCTCTGGGCTGAGAGCTGACCTTCCACCCCCTCCTGTCCCCAGCAGGTGGGATCAGCCCTGAGGAGCACCAGGCAGCTGGCATGGAGGTGGCAAGTGATGGCCAGTGGTTGGCAGTGTGACCCTTGAGAATCCCGTTTTCCTCCCCAGAGAGTCTGAAGGGGGATGGGCCCTGCCCAGGAGGCTGTGCACAGTTGGTAGCCAGGCTTCCCATCAGAAACAGTACGCTCAGCCCTTGTGATCATGGGCGAATCTGGCTGCTTGGGAGAGCCTTTTCCTTTTGAATAAAGTGAAGGTGTTAAAACAATTAGTGAGAGAGAAAGGAAACAAACGGGCCTCTCACGTGTGCGGCTTGAAGCCTCAGCATGTATGGTAGCCTCTCTGGATGACAGATAATCTGTCAAGCAGACCATCTGTAACAGCCACCTTTGTGTCCACCTTTGGGATGAGATTCCCACAGGACAGACAGGTCCTGCTCCCTGAACGGAAGCCCTGCACCGGAAGAGGGCAGGCTGTCCCGTGGGTGGAGGAGGGGCAGGGCCGAGGCTCAGGGTTGGGGCTCTGGGAGGGTCTCAGCCTCCACACCCCTCTGGGCTGGGGGGCTGGGTCTGCGCCCTGTACGGTAGGGCGTGGCCATCTGGGCTTAGGCCCTTGCGGTGGGCGTGGCCATCGGGGCCTAATTCCTATGCGGGTGGACGGGGCCATCTGGGTCTGGGCCCTGTGTGGGTGGGCGTGGCCATCTGGTTCTGGGCCTGGGCGCTGTGCGGGTGGGCGTGGCCATCTGGGTCTGGGCCCTTTTGGGGGTGTGGCCATTTGAGCTGAAGCAGGGATGGACCATTAGACCCTCATCCTTCTCCATATCCTGCTGTTCCTTTTCTTTTTTTTCTTTTCTTTTTGCCAGTCCTGGGCCTTGGACTCAGGGCCTGAGCACTGTCCCTGGCCTCTTCCCGCTCAAGGCTAGCACTCTGCCACCTGAGCCACAGCGCCGCTTCTGGCCGTTTCCCATATATGTGGTGCTGGGGAATCAAACCGAGAGCTTCATGTGTAAGAGGCAAGCACTCTTGCCACTAGGCCATATTCCCAGCCCCCTGCTGTTCCTTCTCATGTAAAGGAATGTCAGTCACATTTCCCACATCTGGAGAACAGCAGCAAATAAAATTAAGCAGAACACAGCACGTGAGTGAGACACTCACACAGATGTCCAGCTGCAAACCACGAGTTCATCTGCAGGGCCATGGTATCTACTTGAACACCGGAGTGTGGCCCTGGCACTCATATGAGGATTGGGTTGTTTATTTTTTCTAAAAAGTTACACTGGGTGCATCGTGGAAACCCCTGAGAAAGTTTTGGGGGGCACTGGGCCACACTCCTGTGTTCAAGACGATACCATGGCCGCCCAGAGGAAGGGCAATTCCTTCCAGCCACCTGCGAGCCCTGGCTTTCTCAGCCTGACAGCAGAGCAGCAGGTGCAAAGGCCCTGTGACCAACCCTGCCCTGTGTGGCCACTGAGCACCTGGGAGCAGAGACGTGGAGCGGAGGGGGCTCCCCTCAAAGGGTGACACAGCACCATCCAGCGGAGAGGGCTTTCTCATTCACGATCTGAAAACATCGCTGTGTGTCGATCTGGAAGATGTGAAGAGCCTCATTCCCACAAAAGACACCTTAATATAAACTGTTTAGATCATTTTACTTTTTAAATGTACACATAATGCAAAACTGATATAGTGGTAATAAATTAAGTTAAGTACTTGTTACAGATTAGGGACGTTATTAGGATTAGGTAGTATTATGTATACAGTATGTGGTACTATGTACATAACACATACTATGCTCAGATAGTCAGATAGAAATTGTTACATTTCATACATAATAATCTCTTACATTATGTATGGATATCTTTCCAGAATCCTTTGTGTGTGGCTATATGCTCACGTTATACTGTGTAAGTGCATCAACATGCATCAAGTATTTACTAAGATGTAGCAGGTGGAACCTCACCCTGCAGATGAACTCGTGGTTTGCAGCTGGACATCTGTGTGCATGCCTCACTCGCGTGCTGTGTTCTGCTTAACTTTATTTGCTGCTGTTCTCCAGATGTGGGAAATGTGACTGACATTCCTTTACATGAGAAGGGACAGCAGGATATGGAGAAGGATGAGGGCCTCACGGGCCACTGGGCTCCTGCTCAAATGGCCACGCCCACCCGCACAGGGCCACGCCCACCGCACAGGGCCAAGACCCAGAGGGCCACGCCCAGCCTCACAGGCCCAGAAGCAGCACCCAAGCCCAGAGGGGTGTGGAGGCTGAGACCCTCCCAGAGCCCCAGCCCTGAGCCTAGGCCCTGCCCCTCCTCCACCCACGGGACAGCCTGTCCTGCTCAGGCCTGCCCTCTTCCGGTGCAGGGCTTCCGTTCAGGGAGCAGGACCTGTCTGTCCTGTGGGAATCTCATCCCAAAGGCGGACACAACCTAGCTGTTACAGATGGTCTGCTTGACAGATGATCTGTCGTCCAGAGAGGCTACCACACATGCTGAGGCTTCAAACCGCACAGGTGAGCGGCCCGTTTGTTTCCTTTCTCTCACTAATTGTTTTAACACCTTCACTTTATTCAAAAGGAAAAGGCTCTCCCAAGCAGCCAGATTCGCCCATGATCACAAGGGCTGAGCGTACTGTTTCTGATGGGAAGCCTGGCGAGCTTTCCGTTGGCCTCCGTGAGCTGGTGAGCACCTGCCCCTTTCATGGAGTCTCCTGTCCTCCCTGAGCACCTGCTGGAGTTCAGAACACCGCAACTGTGCACAGCCTCCTGGGCAGGGCCCGTCCCCCTTCAGACTCTCTGGGGAGGAAAATGGGATTCTCGAGGGTCACACTGCCAACCACTGGCCATCACTTGCCACCTCCATGCCAGCTGCCTGGTGCTCCTCAGGGCTGATCCCACCTGCTGGGGACAGGAGGGGGTGGAAGGTCAGCTCTCAGCCCAGAGGACTCGGGAAAGACACGGAGCTGAGGGCAGACACACAGCCAAGCTCCGCAGGCTACGTCCCAGGGCTCTGCTGGGCAATGCAGGGGAGGGAGGCAGACAAAGTGGACAGGAGAAAACGTCCTAACTTGATCTCCAGGGTCCTGACACCTCCTGGGCTGGGGCCATGCTGGCTGGGAATTCCCAAGCAGGATCTTCTGGCTAGCTGTGAAGGATTAACCCAGATCATGGTATGAGCTTGCCTGTTGAATGTGTTTGTGTATAAGAGAGAGAGACAGGAGGAAGGGCCTGGGGAGAAGAAAGTAAACATGCCGCTAGCCCTTATTCCCCTGCAACCTTTGATGTTGTGTTGATCTAACATTTCCACCGCCCCGCACTGCTGAGTGTATTTGACTTCCCCACGAGGACTTCCTCTCTACCTACAAGGAACCACGGTCACCTCACAGGGGACATGAAAGCCTGGTGCTCCTCCGCGGTCCCTCTGTCCAAGTGTTTATCGGGGTCCCCTGAATTGTTCTGCGTTAGGGTCCATGGCTCTTAGATAGACGAAGGCTGTTCTTAGTTTAGATAGACCATCACATTCCAGAAGTGTCCTTTAGTCCAACACTAGCCCATCCGTGAAGAACATGGCCTTAGATGACATGGTCACTGGGCAAAAGCCAGGGCAGTGTGTCCAAGTGGAAGGGAATTGTTTTCCATAGAATTGTTAACAACCTGGTTTCCCATGAGCAAGCAGCCAATCCGCATGGACTGCTATAATATGAAAACCAGGACTAGACATTGAGGTGGGAAGAGATAATTGAACTGAAATCCTAGACTTGAGATGGAAAAGCAGTATTCCCAATCGCCACAGGAGAGAATCAGTTCAGGAGCTCATCCTCCCATGAGTGGACTTTGAGAAATGAGACATATATATGATGGAGTAGTATTCAGCCAGAACGAAGAATGAAATGCTAACATTTGCAGTAAATTGGAGGGAGCTAGAGACACCGGTCTGAGGGAAATAGGCCACACCAATCAAGACAAAAGTTGACTATTGGCTCTTGTAGTATGGGGACTGTCTGAGATTAAAACCAGCTGGAGGAGGGAGGAAAGGAGGAAGAGCTGAAAGGCTGTGGGTTCAGTCCACGAACCCCAATGCTTGTGTCCAATGAAGCTCAGGTCACGAGAAGTAGGACCCAAAGCGAAGACTCCACAGAGCTCCATCCCCAAGCTGGTGATGGCGCTGAACCCTGAGTGTCAGTGACTGGGCCACTGCAGGCCCAGAAACCCACTGGGCAGCAGGCTCCATGATGAGCAAGACACAGGCCAGTGCATCCTGAGCTTAGTGAACAAGGCCATGGTCCTTCTCCATCTTGATAAACAACAAGCAAATAATGGCCGATGGGAAGTGGGAAAAGACCCATATTCCTTTATCCTCCCCACTATGAGCTTGAACAAGTGACCGCCACTGGACAAACACTGGACGGTCCTCGGTAGCAGCCATGCAAGCAAAGCCAAGTCAAGAGGACTTTGAGGGCGGCGCCATCCCTGCCCATCAAACGCAGCCCCGGCCCCGGGCTGAGCTATAAATGCAGCCGCCGCCTCTCGCTCGCACTCAGCTCCGGCTCTGCCCGCCCGGGGACCGCCAGCCATGAGGCCCCCCGCCCTGCTCGCCGCCCTCCTCCTGCTGGACCTGCAGGCCGGGGCCGGGGCGCTCCCGGAGGAAGTGGAGGAAGATCCCCCCCAGGAGCAGCTCAGGGACTCCATGGCCGTGTCCTTTGCTGGAACCGAGAACCTTGGCCCAGCGAGGCAGGGGGGAGGGGGGCGGGGTCTGGGGTCTGGGGTGGAGAGGAAGGTCTGGGCTCGGGCTCTGCGGCCTGGTCCACAGCCACCAGGCTCCCCCAGGTGCCTGCCCCATCCTCCTGGCCTTGGGTTCTCATGTGTGGAGGGGCAGCGAGGCCCCTCGTTGAGCCTCTTTCTTCATCCATCTGGATCCCCAAATCTAGCTGTGGGATTCATCGAAGGGAGAGAACTGAGGAGCTCTGTACAGAGCACCGTGGGCTGCCATTCCCCCAGGGAGGACGTTCTGCCCTGCCTGACGCTATGGCTGTCGGGTGGTGGGTGCGGGGGAGGGGGCTCGGAGTGTGAAGGGCAGGTGCGTGGAGGGGGGAGAGCGAGCCTCCCGTGTCTCTGCGTCCGCAGGCTTGAGGGCCGTGCGCTCGTGCCGCTGCGATCCAAGCTGCTGCAAGCGTGGAGAACAGGTGTCCAGGTCTGCACCCAGGGCGGCCGCACCTACGTGTTCTGCTGCCACTGAGCACCCAGAGCACCCAGAGACCCAGCACCCGGCGCTTCCCCGGGGCCCCGGTGGGCGCGGCCCCCACCCGCCCTTCCCCTCCACCCTCCTGCTCTGTGGCAAATAAATCCCCCGAAGCAGCGCGTCTGTGTTTGGGGTTCTTTGAGCTCCGCTGCCTCTCCATGAAGCCTTTCGCGCATTCAAGGAGCTCGTTCTCTAGCAGAGCCTTGAAGAGGAAGCTCTGGCTCCAGTGCTGGGGCGTTCAAGCTCACGGAGGTCAGGTGCTCAGTGTGAAGGAGGATGGCACCAGGAGGTCCCCGTGGGCCTTTCTCCTCTCTTCACAGAACCATCATGGTCACTGGACTCACACTCAAAGGCTTTGCCCATGGAAAGTGAACTCAGTCCTGACTGCATCCCGTTTAAACAACCTCCTCACCCTGCATCTCAGGGAAGCCGCCATCTCCCCCCACGGGTGCCTGAGCAGGCCCCGACTTCAGCTGCACCTCTTGTGCCCTGGGGTGATCCCGGTGCAGGGAGACTGTGGTCAGGAGCCACAGCCAAGGTGGTTCCCACAGGAGGAATGGCTGCCAGGGTCGCGGGAGGCCACATCCACCTGCGGTCACCTGTGCTGTCTCGTCTGCACAGGACGCGCTCTCCTCCCCAGATAGGGAAGCGTCCCTCGCACGTGAAGCGCGCGTTTCACTCATTGCACTGAGTGTCTACACCGCGGTGGCGGCTGTGCGGCACAGGTTCACTCTAGGTCGGAGGACATCTGAGGTCGTGAAGCAGTGCCAGCTCTGCCCACAGCCCGCAGTCTGCAGCGGGGGTGCCGGGGACCGGGGCTCCAGCTCACAGCAGCACAGGCTGAGGGAGGGGCTGAGCAGAGGGGCGGAGGCCTCTCAGGTCCCCAGAATGGTCTGGGGTGGGACCCACATTCCCCTGTGCTACCGACTCCTGCCTCACCTGACACTTGCACCCGCCTGCAGCCCACCCCTCCCCTGGAAAGCGTCCCTGGCACATGATTCTGTGAGATTTCGCCTTCCCCTCTCGGGGGCCTTGCAGCTCGCATTCCCTCCTCAGAGCCCAACACTCCTTGGGTGAGCCTCTGCCCTGCTCTCCAAAGCGATTACAGCCTGTGCTCTGTACAGTATAAGCCAGATCACAGGAAGTGCCCTGCCCAGTATGAGCCAGATCACAGGAAGTGCCCTGCCCAGTATGAGCCAGATCACAGCCAGTGCCCTGTCCAGTATGAGCCAGATCACAGCCAGTGCCCTGTCCAGTATGAGCCAGATCACAGGAAGTGCCCTGTCCAGTATGAGCCAGATCACAGGAAGTGCCCTATCCAGTATGAGCCAGATCACAGGAAGTACCCTGTCCAGTATGAGCAGATCACAGGAAGTGACCTGTCCAGTAGCTGCCCAATCACAGGAATTACAGTGTCCAGTAGCTCCCAATCACAGGAAGTATAATGTCCAGTATGACCCTGGTCACAGGAAGTGCCCTGTACAGTATGACCTCATCACAGGAAGTGCCCTGTCCAGTAGCTGCCCAATCACAGGAAGTGCCCTGTCCAGTAGCTGCCTTATCACAGGAAGTACACTGTCCAGTAGCTCCCAATCACAGGAAATACACTGTCCAGTATGACCCTGGTCACAGGAAGTACCCTGTACAGTATGACCTGATCACAGGAAGTACCCTGTCCAGTAGCTCTCAATCACAGGAAGTACACTGTACAGTATGACCTGATGACAGGAAGTGCCCTGTCCAGCAGCCGCCCAATCACAGGAAGTGCTCCATCCAGGTAGCAGCTGGATCACAGCGAGTGCCCTGTGCAGTAGCAGCCCTGAGCACTCCTGTTTACTGTGGGACAGCACTCTCCCCGTGTGATTGCACAACACACAGGAAATGGAAATGCCAGGCCACTCTGGCTGCTTTTCCCCTGTCTGGTCAATGGTAGAATGTGCCCCAAATCACAGAGTAACGAGGAAGCTATGGTGAGCAGAGAAGCAGAGAGTGTGCCCAGCGGGATTCTTTGCCATCGTGACTAAGCTGGTGTAATGGATGTGTGTGAACACAGCCTGACAGCTATTTCCCTCGCCATGCCAAGAGCTCCGTAGAGTTCCTCTTTCTTCTTTCTGCAGATCTGGTCTATTTGGACGCAGAGGCAGATCTAGGCTGCAGAATAAACTTCCTCAGAAAGCCAGGCCCGACTCACAGAAGGACACAGTCCGGGGGAGGGGCGGGCTGCAGGCGGGTGCAAGTGTCAGGTGACGCAGGAGACAGTAGCACAGGGGAATGTGGGTCCCGCCCCAGACCATTCTGGGGACCTGAGAGGCCTCCGCCCCTCTGCTCAGCCCCTCCCTCAGCCTGTGCTGCTGTGAGCTGGAGCCCCGGTCCCCGGCACCCCCGCTGCAGACTGCGGGCTGTGGGCAGAGCTGGCACTGCTTCACGACCTCAGATGTCCTCCGACCTAGAGTGAACCTGTGCCGCACAGCCGCCACCGCGGTGTAGACACTCAGTGCAGTGAGTGAAACGCGCCCTTCACGTGCGAGGGACGCTTTCCTATCTGGGGAGGAGAGCGCGTCCTGTGCAGACGAGACAGCACAGGTGACCGCAGGTGGATGTGGCCTCCCGCGACCCCGGCAGCCATTCCTCCTGTGGGAACCACCTTGGCTGTGGCTCCTGGCCACAGTCTCCCTGCACCGGGATCACCCCAGGACACAAGAGGTGCAGCTGAAGTCGGGGCCTGCTCAGGCACCCGTGGGGGGAGATGGCGGCTTCCCTGAGATGCAGGGTGAGGAGGTTGTTTAAACGGGATGCAGTCAGGACTGAGTTCACTTTCCATGGGCAAAGCCTTTGAGTGTGAGTCCAGTGTCCATGATGGTTCTGTGAAGAGAGGAGAAAGGCCCACGGGGACCTCCTGGTGCCATCCTCCTTCACACTGAGCACCTGACCTCCGTGAGCTTGAACGCCCCAGCACTGGAGCGAGAGCTTCCTCTTCAAGGCTCTGCTAGAGAACGAGCTCCTTGAATGCGCGAAAGGCTTCATGGAGAGGCAGCGGAGCTCAAAGAACCCTAAACACGGGCTGGGGATATAGCCTAGTGGCAAGAGTGCCTGCCTCGGATACACGAGGCCCTAGGTTCGATTCCCCAGCACCACATATGCAGAAAACGGCCAGAAGCGGCGCTGTGGCTCAAGTGGCAGAGTGCTAGCCTTGAGCGGGAAGACGCCAGGGACAGTGCTCAGGCCCTGAGTCCAAGGCCCAGACTGGCCACACACACAAAAAAAAAGAAACCCAAACACAGACGCATTGCTTCAGGGGATTTATTTGCCACAGAGCAGGAGGTGGAGGGGAAGGGCGGGTGGGGGCCGCGCCCACCGGGGCTCCGGGGAATTGCAGGGGGCTCAGCGGCAGCAGAGCACGTAGGTCCTGCCGCTCTGGGTGCAGTACCCGGCCACGTGCTCTCCACGCTTGCAGCAGCACGGGTCGCACCGGCACGTGCGCATGCTCTTCACGCCTGCGGACGCAGAGACACCGGAGGCTGGGGTGGGCAGCGAGGGGCAGCGGGGGGAGGCGGGGCACCACCCGGGGGGCTGTGGCCTGGGCCACCTCGCAGCCAGCAGCGGGAGCCACTCCAGCCAGCCACGCACACGCCAGGGCCGGGGAGCCCCCTCTCCCCTTCCTCCCCCTCCATGCAATCACCCGACAGCCTTTGCGTCAGGCAGGGCAGAACGTCCTCCCTGGGGGAATGGCAGCCCACGGTGCTCTGTACAGAGCTCCTCAGTTCTCTCCCTTCGATGAATCCCACAGCTAGATTTGGGGATCCAGATGGATGAAGAAAGAGGCTCAACGAGGGGCCTCGCTGCCCCTCCACACATGAGAACGCAAGGCCAGGAGGACGGGGCAGACACCTGGGGGAGCCTGGTGGCTGTGGACCAGGCCGCAGAGCCCGGCCCCAGCCCTTCCTCTCAACCCTAGACCTCCCACCCCTAGATCCCCGCCCCCACTAGGCCCCGCCTGGCTGCCTGCCTGCTTTCACCTGTCCCTTGGAGAAGAAGGTTCTCAGTTCCAACAAAGGACACGGCCATGGCATCCCCTGGGCTGCTCCTGGGGGGGATCCTCCTCCACTTTCTCCGGGAGTGCCCCGGCCCCGGCCTGCAGGGCCAGCAGGAGGAGGGCGGCGAGCAGCGCGGGGGGCCTCATGGCTGGCGGTCCCCGGGCGGGCAGAGCCGGAGCTGAGTGCGAGCGAGAGGCGGCGGCTGCATTTATAGCTCAGCGCGGGGCCGGGGCTGCGTTTGATGGGCAGGGATGGCGCAACCCTCAAAGTCCTCTTGATTTGGCTTTGCTTGCATGGCTGCTACCGAGGACCGTCCAGTGTTTGTCCAGTGGCGGTCACTTGTTCAAGCTCATAGTGGGGAGGATAAAGTAATACCGGTCTTTCCCCACTTCTCATCAGCCATTATTTGCTTGTTGTTTATCAAGATGGAGAAGGACCATGGCCTTGTTCACTAAGCTCAGGACGCACCGGCCTGTGTCTTGCTCATCATGGAGCCTGCTGCCCAGTGGGTTTCTGGGCCTGCAGTGGCCCAGTCACTGACACTCAGGGTTCAGTGCCATCACCAGCTTGGGGATGGAGCTCTGTGGAGTCTTCGCTTTGGATCCTACTTCCCGTGACCTGAGCTTCGTTGGACACCAGCATTGGGGTTCGTGGACTGAACCCCACAGCCTTTCAACTCTTCCTCCTTTCCTCCCTCCTCCAGCTGGTTTCAATCTCAGACAGTCCCCATACTACAAGAGCCAATAGTCAACTTTTGTCTTGATTAGTGTGGCCTATTTCCCTCAGACCGGTGTCTCTAGCTCCCTCCATTTTACTGCAAATGTTAGCATTTCATTCTTCGTTCTGGCTGAATACTACTCCATCATATATATGTCTCATTTCTCAAAGTCCACTCATGGGAGGATGAGCTCCTGAACTGATTCTCTCCTGTGGCGATTGGGAATACTGCTTTTCCATCTCAAGTCTAGGATTTCAGTTCAATTATCTCTTCCCACCTCAATGTCTAGTCCTGGTTTTCATATTATAGCAGTCCATGTGGATTGGCTGCTTGCTCATGGGAAACCAGGTTGTTAACAATTCTATGGAAAACAATTCCCTTCCACTTGGACAGACTGCCCTGGCTTTAACCCAGTGACCATGTCATCTAAGGCCATGTTCTTCACGGATGGGCTAGTGTTGGCCTAAAGGACACTTCTGGAATGTGATGGTCTATCTAAACTAAGAACAGCCTTCGTCTATCTAAGAGCCATGGACCCTAATGCAGAACAATTCAGGGGACCCCGATAAACACTTGGACAGAGGGACCGCAGAGGAGCACCAGGCTTTCATGTCCCCTGTGAGGTGACCGTGGTTCCTTGTAGGTAGAGAGGAAGTCCTCGTGGGGAAGTCAAATACACTCAGCAGTGCGGGGCGGGTGGAAATGTTAGATCAACACAACATCAAAGGTTGCAGGGGAATAAGGGCTAGCGGCATGTTTACTTTCTTCTCCCCAGGCCCTTCCTCCTGTCTCTCTCTCTTATACACAAACACATTCAACAGGCAAGCTCATACCATGATCTGGATTAATCCTTCACAGCTAGCCAGAAGATCCTGCTTGGGAATTCCCAGCCAGCATGGCCCCAGCCCAGGAGGTGTCAGGACCCTGGAGATCAAGTTAGGACGTTTTCTCCTGTCCACTTTGTCTGCCTCCCTCCCCTGCATTGCCCAGCAGAGCCCTGGGATGTAGCCTGCGGAGCTTGGCTGTGTGTCTGCCCTCAGCTCCGTGTCTTTCCCGAGTCCTCTGGGCTGAGAGCTGACCTTCCACCCTCTCCTGTCCCCAGCAGGTGGGATCAGCGTTGAGGAGCACCAGGCAGCTGGCATGGAGGTGGCAAGTGATGGCCAGTGGTTGGCAGTGTGACCCTCAAGAATCCCGTTTTCGTCCCCAGAGAGTCTGAAGGGGGACAGGCCCTGCCCAGGAGGCGGTGCACTGTTGCGGTGTTCTGAACTCCAGCAGGTGCTCAGGGAGGACAGGAGACTCCATGAAAGGGGCAGGCGCTCACGAGCTCACGGAGGCCAACGGAAAGCTCTCCTGGCTTCCCTTGGCATTGAAGTTGGCAGTGTTTTACACTGCCTTTGTACACGCGAAAGTGAGAGAGCACCCCTGTGAAGGAGGGCGGAGTGTGGAGGAGGGCGGGGGGAGGGGGTCACCTGTCTTTCTGCTTCCTCACCCCTGTGTGGCAAAGCCTGTGTTCTGCCTTGCAGATTTCAGCGTCTGAGTCTGAGTTTGTCTACAGGGTTTCACGGCGATTCTGGTGTTTAGCTCCAGAGCTCAGCGATCGATTGATAGAAATACCAGATAGGAAAGGTCGATCCGTGGGCCTTTCTGTCATGACTTTATTTAGGCTGGGGTACATGGTCTGGGAGACAGGAAATCTCAGAGAATATTGTCAACTGATTTCTGTAGATC
The DNA here is from genome assembly GCF_023159225.1 of Perognathus longimembris pacificus. Taxonomy (NCBI): domain Eukaryota; kingdom Metazoa; phylum Chordata; class Mammalia; order Rodentia; family Heteromyidae; genus Perognathus; species Perognathus longimembris. The sequence continues at coordinate 2,910,851 of NC_063181.1, forward strand.
GTGAAGCTCAGCAGCAGAATCTGTAGACGCGGTTGCGGTAATAGCAGACGCCCAAAGTACGTTCCACGCTCCGGCAGGCTCCTAATCGGCAGAAACAGGTTCGTCCAGCCCTGGCTCCTGGAGGTATAGAAAAGCGTTAGGAAGGTGGCACCCCGGGCTGGCAGCGATGGTGAAGTCTCGAGGAGCCATGCCAAGCAGAGTGGTCTCCTGTGTCCATTGTCACGGACAGCAGCATTCCTAACCGCATGTCATAGGCGTAAACACACGTGTGAGAGCGGCTGACACACAGCCCAAACTCTTCCTCATTTATTTTCACTTTCTTATTTCCCCTGTGTGTGGCTCGGGATTGAACTCAGGACCTCGTGTTCTTGCCTGGCTTTTTTCACTAAAACCTAGTGCTCTACTGTTTGAAGCACACCCGTACATTTATCTTAAGATAATTGGAGATAAGCGTCTGGTGGCCGTTTCTGCCCTCGCTGGCTTTACACCGTGCTCATCAGATCACTGAGAAGCTCGCATTACGGGTGTGAACACCCGTGTCCCCTAGCTACCTTTCACTTCCACGTGCCCGCTCTGCAGCCCACCAATAGCTAAACACACGCACCCATCTCCATTTTACCCACGCTCCTCCCACTGTCCCGTGGCCGGTGACCCCTGCCGGCCACCCCGGTGCCCAGGAGGGTGAGCCCAGAAGATTGCGGACTGAGGCCCAGCTGGGAAAAACAGCTAACAAGACACCTACCTCAGTGAGTAAGCTGTAAGGGATGGCTGCAACAAGACCTCAGGGACGCGGATCATGGTTCAAAGCTGGCCTCACACGAACATGAGACCACGTGAAGCATAACTCCAATCAAAAGCAACCGAGGACGCGGCCCGAGCGACAGAGCCCCCTGCCTTGCGAGTACCAAGCTTTGAACTCGCACTCTACCCCCCCTCGCCAAACGAAAGGTCCTCCCGCTGGAGGGGACGAGGCCGTGCGTCAAGAGGATTCGGCCGCCTGCAGGTGCAGCAGTGGTAGGGCTCTCCGTGTTGCGCGCGGTGGTCTTGAGGAACCCAGGCTGGAGGCGTGTCCTTGCGGAAGGGAATCTACGGCCTTACCTGCGCTTCGCTATTCAGCCAGAGGAGGGAAGGACAGTGAGGCGACCATGGCTCCTGAGGACTTGCGACAGGCTGCGAGTCTCCTGTCTCCCTTCTCAGCTGTCTCTCTGTCTTGTGGAGCTCACTCACCTGAATCCTGAAACGCGGAACTTTCGTCCCCAAACACAGAGATCTTCGGGACTTGGTCATCTTCCTCCAGGTCTTCCTGGGCCGTGGCTTCCTCAAAAGCGGTGGGGACAGGTTCACCCTGGGCCTGGACAGCCAGGACGCAAAGGACGACAAGGAGAGCCCAGGTCCTCATGGCCACGAGTCTCCTAGGGGTGGGAGAGCAAGACCTGAGTTCGAGGGGCACAGGGGTCCGCTGTACTGGAAGGTCTGTGGGGGAGAGAGGCAGACATCCTCCCAGAAGACATTCGATCGGCAGATCAAGGGCCCCATCATCCCTCGAGTCGTCTGAATGTTCCTCTGCCCTCCCAGATGTTAACATGGCTTCGCTCTTTGAGTTCAGGGACTGCTCCAGGAGAGCATTGAAATAAGCTAACTCATTGCCTTCCCTATTTCTTATTCACATTTTCCAACTACTACTCTATTGTTTACATTTCTAGTACCATACACAACAAAAGTAGCATTTTCCCTCGTGACACTCAGGGGAAATGGTGTGTAACCCCGCTACTGTGTGGAGGTGCAGTCTGGGGTAGGTCCTGTATCCCAATGAGCAGACAACAGCCTTGCAAGGGCATTGTCCACCTGAGCAAGGTCTGGAGTCCTCGCAGGCTCCTGGGGCAGGCTGTGCGGAGACCACAGACGTACAGCCCTCAGCTACAGGTGAATGAGCACCTGTGGATGTCAGGAACAAGGCTCAGGATGTTCAACCATTCATCTTTCACAGAGGAATCAGTGCCACTAACTCAATGAGAATATTTGATCAAATCTTACTATTGTCTCTTGATTTCAAATGAATTGAATTAAAGACTGAAACAAAAGACTTGAATTCATACAGCTGTTAGAAGAAAGCATGGAGGATAACTTCTTAACCTGAGATCTGGGAAGTGGTGTCTTGCTCCAAAAACCAAAGCATTGACCAGCACGTGAAAGTAAAACATGGGATTGTATAAGACTATAAAACTTCTGCGCAACCGAGGAAAAGAAGAACAAGAAGGCAGACTAGGAAAGGGAACACAATGTTTGTGAACCTTACCTGTGATGATGAATTATGACTCAAAATATATAAACGAGTAACATCATTCAACAACAACAGCAACAACAACAACAAAAACAGACAGATTTTTGACATGGTTGAGAAGTGTGAAAGGTTATTTCCCCAAAGAGGAGAGTGTTTGCGGAATCAATTCCTGTGTCAGCAGTACAGGACAATTAAGACCCATAGGTTTCAAGCAAAGCCTTTGAGCTTCTCTTTACCTGTAGTTATGCACCCGGCAGTTCCCAGAGACCCCCACAAGCTCCCAAGGGACTTCTGCGAGCCTGAGCTCCTTTAGGGTGGCCTGCCCTTTCGTGGACAGAGGCCGCGTGGCGTCAATGCCACCACCGCAGTGTGGAAGATCAAAAGGAGGTCCCCGAGACTTACAGATGCCGGCGCTGAGCAGAGTGAATGGAGACGGGCAGACAGAGCTCTGCGCCCTGGGCTCAGGGTGCCACTCCAGCTGCACGCTTCTTGGACCAGGACTTGCCGTATATATGGGATGTTGGTGGTGTCTTCATTTCTGGAGGCCGGCTGCTGTTGCATGCATCAAAGACCTGTGGGGCAAGAGCATTTGAGCAATTTACGGTGACTTGGGTCCACAGCACCCGCCCCCCCTCCCCCCCCCCCGGGACTTCTTTTCTCTCAGTGAGTCTTGGCCAGGTCTAGGTAGCCACCAGTGATCATTTCTCCATCACTCTTCACATCTCTTATGTCGAGAGTGACTTACCTGAACCAAGAAGAAAGGTAAGGACACCAGAAGTTCCTCGTCTACCCATCGCAGCCTCTGCCTTGTTAGGGTGACTGGGTTGTAGAGCCAGAGACAGACTCACTGCATGAGATGAGCACCAAGTGCTCTCACTATGGTGCGAAAGCCACTAATCCCAATCTCCTCATAATTCAAAAGTAGAGTCGGGCACCAGTGGCTCACACCTGTCACCCTAGCTACTCAGGAGGCTGAGATCTGAGGATCGCAGGTCAAAGCCAGCCCAATGAACCACCAGAAAACCAGAAGTGGTGCTGTGGCTTAAGTGGTAGAGCGCTAGCCTTGAGCTGAAGAGCTCAGAGACAGTGCCCAGGCCCAGAGTTCAAGCCCCACAACCAACCAAGAAAAAAAAAAAGTAAAATCATTGTAACAAGATGGTGTCTGGGGAGTAAAGAAGGATTGGCCAAAGGATGCCAGGTTACACTTAGATGGGAGGAATGGTACACAATTGCAAGACTGCAGTCAATAACAACAGATATTTCACAATAGCTTGGAGGAGACAATTCCCAATGTTTGGTCATAGGGAAATGACGAATATTTGAAGTGGTAGATATATTGATAATCCCCGTTTGACTGCATTCAAACATCACATTGCACATCATATTGGATCCATTAGTACAGGTCAATTTTAAAGATAAGTCAAGAAGAATTGCACCAGAGTGTTCAAAAGTGGGAAGGAAAAATGGATGAGACTAACGCAATGGGAGTGAAGACTTTGTAATAGGGGGAGAAGCTGGAAGAAGCTCTCTGGAAACTAAGCAGGAGATTTGTTAAACACTGAGGTGAGATCTTGGGAAGCCACAAAGGACGTTATAGGGAGATTGGTCAATGTGATTGTGCCACACATATTTAGTAATTGATCCTTGTTGAAGTTAGGCTACTAATTTCCCACAAGCGTAGAAGCTATCTCCTTGGATAACTGCATTTGAAGAGACTAGTAGAGAGTCTCCTTGGGGGGGGGGGGGTCTGGCTTTCTCAGGCAGGTAGACATTAGTCTGGAGTGGTCTTGAGTGATGAGTGTTAACTATTTGTAGGGCCTGGGAAACAATCAGGTTTTCACCCTGCTGAAGGAATTTGCAGGGACACATCAAGGAGAGCCCATGGACCCATCTGGGGGCACTCGTAGCTCCGAGAGTCTCTGCTCAGAGCTGAAATCATCCCAGCAAGGGACGCAGGGAGGCCTGGAAGGTGCAGAACAAGTCAGAGATGACACAGGGCCCTGAACTTGGAGCCGGTGCTGTTGCTTAAGCTACCGTGCCCGGGTTAGACGACACACTTCCCCGCATTCGCTATCTAGCCACACTTAGGCGCGGGAATCACTCAGGCAAGCAGCCCGATCGTCCTTGCCCCGATTTCACATTCGACCTTCACTGCCTTCATGCCGGGAAGAGCGGATCGTTTCCTTCCTGGTCCTTCTGTGGCCCCAGGGTCTGTGTTCTCGTCACCTGGGAAGCCGGCGCCCTGCATTCAAGGCCCAGACCCTGGGGCCCGGGGAGCGGCTCAGGCCACTTGGGCAGGTGACGGGAGGGACGTGGAGACAGAAGTCCGCTCCTCTCCCCCGGGTCTGGCTGTTCACGTCGGCGATCACGCTGCTGTCCGAGCTCATCGCTTTGCCTTCGAATAGATGGTGAATCATCCTGCAGGAAAACCCGCCATTCCTTTGCCAAGTATATGCATTCATTATTGTGTGTTTGGGTTTCCTTACTACAGGACACAGATATAGTCAGACTGGAGCATCCATTTTCCTGCAGATTATACCACTTTTTTTTTTTTTGCCAGTCCTGGAGTTTGAACTCAGGGCCTGAGCACTGCCCCTGGCTTCTTTTTTGCTCAAGGCTAGCACTCTGCCACTTGAGCTACAGTGCCACTTCCGGCTTTTTCTATATATGTGGTACTGAGGAACCGAACCCAGGGCTCCATGCATGCTAGGCAAGCACTCTACCGCTAGGCCACATTCCCAGCCGACACCGTTTTCTTCATGTCTACGCAAATAGTCTGCTGCGTCTACACACCGCGTGTTCCTTACCCGGTGGTTGGGAGCGCAGCACCTACGCTGGCTCCCTGGCATGACGGTGGCGAGTGGTGCCGCTCTGAACACGAGCGTCCACCTTGGCCAGACGCCGCAGAACTGCCCGTGGACACCACCACCAAGGCCACCGGAACATGGGGAGGCGGCGAGTGTATCCGACTTGACCCCCGTGCTGTTGGATTGCTAAGGGTCATTGTCGCTTGGGGTCGTCGGAGGTCACGGCCTTACCTCAATCACGTCATCTCCGTCCACACGGCCGGGACGCCCTCCGCCTAGGCCAGTGGTCATCGCCCGTTCTCGCTGTGCCGTGTCACGAGCGTCGTGCACCACACCACAGACAAACAAGGAAAACCTTCACAGGCACCCCGCAAATCCCACGGAGAAAGGAAGTGCTCACGAACTCCTGCCACCCACCTTCGTGTTTCCTTAAGGCTTCTGCATTGCGGTCTGGAGCTGTTTTATGGCAAGGAGCATGGATGAAAGCGCACAAGCTCAGCGCATAGACTCACAGGTTTGGAATCTGCTTCCCGGTCCAGTTTTCACAAACGGCCTCTGATTCCTGAGTGATCTGCAAGGCGAGGAAGGCGTCTGTCAGAAGCCCAAGATGCAGCGCCTCCCTTTGCCGTTCCCCAGCCTAACAGCCTTCTCCCACAAGAAGCAGTGTTCAACCACCGCACAGTGGGCTTTTCCCACCTTCCTGCGTTCCTCTGTCATCGTCAACACTTGGACACCGCTTCTGTACCGTCTAAGCCCTGTCCGTCGTGGAAAAGTTCTTCCTTGGCTGCACCGTCACTTGAGTTTCACAGAGTACTGCAGAGAACAGCAGAGATCGGGATTTTTTTCTCTATACGGATGGCTTCAACAGCTTGAGGGTCTTCAATAGAAGGCTTCTACCCTTCAAACAAAATTCCTAGGTAAAATATTTAAACCCTGTTGACCTCAAAAACCTTACGTGAAATGAGTACACTAAATTTTTTTTTCTACTTTATTGTGGAATGAAAACAGCTTTGTGTGACTTCATAGGAGTCTTGATTGGAAAAATACTGTAAGCCAGGTGGTATTTTCAACATAAAAAAGAATATTAATTATAGTGTAATTTTCATAATGGAGCATGAATTGAATTTGACAATAACCTCAGGAAGAAGCTGCTCTCAACTACTTTTTGTGGTTTTCAGAAGGAACTTTAGAGGGGCTAATTGTCTTACTCAAACTCACTAAAGGTTAAGCAACTGCCCTGTGGCCAAATCCTTTAGGCTTAACCACAGTCTGATATTCTTTCTTATTTGTTCTAAAAAGTAGGGCCCTAACTTCTGTCCCTTGTCAGGATAATTTATATCCAGGCCTAGAACCTGATACTTGTAGATGGGGGAAAAAGACATTCGTTGATTGCTCACCTTAGATGTATGGATTCCTGTCTAGTAGAGGCCTTTGCAAGCTCCCTCCTTTGTGACTCGATGGGAAGCCACTGGAACCTGGGACCTGACGCATAACGTGAAGAACTTACCGGTCATCATTCGCGTGTACAATGGTTGCCGAAGGACCAGGCTTCATTGTTGCTAGGAAATGATGGCTGCAAGTTCTCTTGACTTGTCCATACACTGGCCTGTGGTGCAAAACAAGAGCAAGAAGGTTTGGGCTATGCATGAATCCAGGCTTCAGGGGTGTCCAAAGAAAGGGTCCTGAAAGCTGTGACCCAAGTCAGTACTCCTAGAAAGCAGCAGAGTCTTGGTATAGATGAGAAGAGAAATCGGCCACCTGGAAACACACGAGTCAGGTGCAGCCTCAGAGGTAGTGGACACCGGAGATGCACGTCTGCACTGCCCTTACAATGCCTGTGCTTCTACTTGGAGGGAGGCTGGGACACAGAGGTCAGAAGCAAAGCAGCACTCCATTACAAGGAGCTACTCTGTTCCCTAAGTCAAGTGGGAGTCTCTGTGCCAAGCAGCTCCTTCCACAGCTCTGTGTGTTATCTACGCGCTGGTGTCTGCGTGTACCCTGCTTATATCGGCATGATAAGAATCCCGAGACACTTCCTTGGGAAAGGGGAGCCTCCTCTGAGGGGGTGGAAGAGGGTAAGAAAATCCTTCCTGACTTGTTCTCCTGCCTGAATCACTAGCACACACAAAGCTGAGTTTCTCAAATCATTCAAGAGATTTAAAAATTATATCAATTATTTTACACATCAAAAAATAAAGACAGAGATACATGGTTTTTGTTGTTGTTACTGTTGGTGATAATGAATTTTGTTGTTGTCATTTTAGGAGGGACCAAGGAAAGCACAGAAATGGAGGGAGATGTTAAGAGTCAATAAAATGGGCCCAAAGACAAGTAATAAGAACAAGCATTGGAAGACCAAGTAAGAGTGCTACTTAGAGATGTGAACTTTTGCCTTTAATTCATGAGGGAAATGCACCGTTTTACTCACGTACCAAATCATTGCTTTTAGATTGGGAAAAATGAGAAATGTTTCATAACACCCACATCAACCTGTTTGCAGCCATAAAAAGCAAGAAAACTGCCGTACAAAGAACTCAGGTAGCTCAGGCACAACAAGTCCGATTGTGGGCAAGCCTGGCTGCGGCTAATGACCAAGTCCTGCTCTCAGGACCCAGAGACTCGAGTGTCTGCCATGTACTTGCACACTAAGCGACTGTTTATTCCGGGGCAAAGGCAGCTGCTGCAGGTCCATGGACTACGATGATCCAGAGAAAAACAAGGAGGAAATACAATGTAAGATGAACGGTGTGACTACAAGGCCCGACTTTGGCCATTACGACCCTTCTTCAGGTTACTTTTCGTGGGTTGGAGCGCTGTCCGGCATCCCTTCTTCCAGAAGCTCTGGAAAGCCCTGCATTGTGTGTGTCCGGAGGGTGCCGCGTGGAAGAAACGGCCGTGGGAAGTTGGGAATAGCAAGGCCTTCCGGAGACACTGGAAAGGCACAGGAGCAGTTAACTATATGTGCTTTAGTTAAGCTCCACGCATGTCCAGTCTGTTAAGAGAGGGAAAGTAGTGACATAATATATAAGACATGTTCATTAGCATAGCAATCACAGAGGAATGCATTTAAAAGACACTGTCAGTAATTAGTAATAGGATGATTACACCATATATTTATACATAGGCGCGTAAATGATATCATAGCTGCGTTGCTAGTTAGTACAAATGTTTGGGGAAAACGTATTCTAACCATTTGAGACTATCACTATGTCACCAGTTGTGAGACACTGTGTACCAACCTTGGGATATCACGGGCTGATTGGAGAGAGCTCTGTGTATGCTGATCTACCGTGCTGAATATACAGCACTAGTTGAAAACAACATGGTTCCGGCGCAGTGTACAGGCACTTGGTTACAGGCCTGGTTCTGGCAGCCGCACGGAGCCCGGGAAAGGTTCCTACATCTCCAGTGTCATTTCCTGAGCACGAATGAAATCCATCGTGGTTTTATTATGTTGTAGACACCTGTGCTACACACATATATACATATATACACATGTAATATTGTGCCGTGTATAACCTCTAATTTAAAAACACATGCATATCGAACGCTATTTGATCTTCACTCCTCAGTTTCCATTCTCAGGGCGCAGAGGGCTAACATGTTCAGCCAAACAGAGGCCTTTGTTCCCTGAGCTCGGTGAATTAAACATTGTTTCTTTTCCTTCTGGTGAAGGAAAAAGAGAAAGACGGTGATCGCGTTATCCTCACCGTTATCAGCTTGGACAGAGCATCGTCACTGGACACACACTGGACGCGCACTGGACTGTCCTCGGTGGCAGGGGTGCAGGCAGAGGGACATCCGGAGGACACTGAGGGCGGCGCCATCCCTGCCCATCAAACGCAGCCCCGGCCCCGCGCTGAGCTATAAATGCAGCCGCCGCCTCTCGCTCGCACTCAGCTCCGGCTCTGCCCGCCCGGGGACCGCCAGCCATGAGGCCCCCCGCGCTGCTCGCCGCCCTCCTCCTGCTGGCCCTGCAGGCCGGGGCCGGGGTGCTCTTTGATGAAGGGGAGGAGGATGCATTCCTGGAGCAGCCCGAGGACGGCGTGTCCGTGTCCTTCACCGCCACTGAGGTCTCTGCTTTCCACAAGACAGGTGAGAGGAGGCCGGCAGCGTGGCGGGGCCCGGCGAGGCAGGGGGGAGGCCAGCGAGCTGGGGCCGGGAGAAGGGGGCTGGGGCCGGGCTCTGCAGCCCAGTCCACCCCCACCCACCAGGCTCACCCAGGTGACTCCGCTGGTCCTCCTGGCCTTGCGTTCTCATTTATTTTATTTTATTTTTTTCCAGTCCTGGGCCTTGGCCTCAGGGCCTGAGCACTGTCCCTGGCTTCTTCTTGCTCAAGGCTAGCACTCTGCCACTTGAGCCACAGCGCCACCTCTGGCCATTTTCTATATATGTGGTGCTGGGGAATCGAACCCAGGGCTTCTTGCATATGAGGCAAACAAATGCTCTACCACTAGGCCATATTCCCAGCCCCTCCATTGACTTTTGACTCCAAAATATCGGAATGCTCCAGGACGGAGAGAACTGAGGAGCTCTGTACAGAGCACCGTGGGCTGCCATTCCCACAGGGAGGACGTTCTGCCCTGCCTGACGCAAAGCCTGTCGGGTGATTGGCTGCTGGTGAGGGAGTGGGGAGGGGTGCTTCCCGGCCCTGGCCACGAGCCCTGGCCGTGCGTGGGGCTCCCGGTGGCTGGAGTGGCTCCCGCTGCTGGCTGCGAGGTGGCCCGGGCCACAGCCCCCCGGGTGGCGCCCGCCTCCCCCGCTGCCCCTCGCTGCCGCCCCAGCCTCCGGAGTCTCCGCGTCCGCAGGCCCCAGGAAGGTGTTCAGCTGCCGCTGCCGACTGCGCGCGTGCGGTTCCCGAGGCCAGGTGTTCGGGATCTGCAGGCAGGGCAACAGGAACTACGTGTTCTGCTGCCACTGAGCGCCCGGCGCAGGGACCCCGCGCCCCGCGGACTCCGAGACCCCGCCAGGACTGCCCTCACCCCGACGCCTAACCTCCACGGCCTCCCCCGAGAGCAAATAAACTCCTTGGAGCAAGTGATCTGTGTTGGCACGTGTTTACAGTTTACTCCGCGGCTCCCGCAGTGCTTTGGGGTTATCAGAATCTTAAATGAAAGCCCCCCCTCTTCATCATCATCATCATTATTATTATCTTTAAATAGCTGTGCAGAAGAGTTGCCATTGGACAAAGCAGTTTATGAACCTAACTTACCTGGATCCAAGCCGCCCCTTTCCCCATCCTCATTTGTTCGTTCCTTACCCCCCCCCCCACCCCCTTCCCTCACTCTTTTTAATTTTTGCGGGATGCACGTCGAGTTCTTGGCTGCCCCCCCCCCCACCCCCCGGCTTCTCCTCATCATTCAGCCAAATCCCGGCCGCAGTGAATGAGATCCTCAAAGTAACGGGAAAGCTGAGTGACGGTGCTGCTCCTTCTCCCTCGCGCTTCCGTCTCCATTTAGACGAAGCCAAAGACTGCCGGCGTGAGCCATGGACCAGAGCACCAACGGTTTGCACGGCCGGCCGGATGAGCACGGCAGGCCCCGTGTGTCCACTCCCCCGGGCTCCTCCCTGCCGTCTTCCCTCCAGCCAGCCCCGTGTCCACACCCAGCACCGCGGCCTTGACCCCCGCCCCCCCCCCCCCCCCCCGGCAGCTCCGAGGGCGCCCTCGTCCCTCCTGGCCAGTAAAATGTCACTCCCGAGAAGGCTCTGCTGATGCCGCCATTTCCCTCTTCCCTCCCCGCTTTCATTCTCCCTGTCACAGCTCCATGGCCTTTCCTTCGTAAATCCTCGGCCTGCTGACTGGGAAGGTCTCTGGGGCTGACACACTTGGGGGCCCCAGGGTCCAAGGTTGCTTTCCTATGATCTATCTGATCTGCTCCATAAACACCGGTAGCCCCTGCACCCTGATGGCGGGCATTGTTCTCATGAATTAGAAACACGCTTCCGCTCGTATGGACTTGTCGTTTTTCTAGTCCTTGCCTTTCATTGGTTGGAGGGAGTGGGCCATTTATTTTACTGCTGTGTAGGAGGTCTTTGACAGTTTTTCAGTCAAGACATACTTACATTGTTTTAACTGTTTTTTATGACCTGAGTTCTCCTGAGAAAAGTTCTTTTTGAACAAAATCACGGTAGCGATTTCCTACCGGGTCTGAGCGGGAGTCCGGGCTGGCTTTGTCACCAGCTGCCACGCTGTCTGTGGGGAAGCCCCGCCCTCCCGTCGCCCCACACTGGAATGGGACGCCCAGCTCATCCAGCCAGCAGATACAAAGGAGGGCCAGGGAGGGGGCTGCTGGGCTGTAAACACCCAAAGGACCTTGGGGCAGATAAAGGAGCTGTGTGTTGTTTGCTTCTGCTTCTTCTGTGTCCAACTGTGTTAACATCTTTCTCAAAGGATAAGCAAATGCCCACAAGTCCTTCACGGGAACCTGGACACTCGCTCCTCCCATGCTCCCTCCATCCTTCCCACCCCCACTCCTCCCGTCCTCTCTCTCCTCTGATTTCCCAGCTACCCCAGTCTCTTCCCTCTTCACAGACATTTAAACACTGTTTCCCCACAGGGGTACTGAACCCCAAGACAGTAACATCCTTGAAGGCCCATTGCCTCTTAAAACTCCCTGCATCCTGGTATGTTGATAGGCGGATCCTTCCCAGAATTGTACTGCGTGATACAGGCCGGCACGGGGGCCGTCAGCAGCTCCCTCCACTGAACTCTCCCTGCTCTGTTTTCATAGGACACTAGGATTGTGAGGGTGACGTGTGCTGATGAAGTTTGCTCTGTCTGTAGAGTGTGCAAGCAGTCAGGTCCCCAGGACTCGTGAAGGCAGGCACTAAGAAGCTGCGATGCACACGAACTTAACACTCAACACTCAACAAATGTCAGCTTCCCCGCCTCCCCCCCCCCCCCCCCCCCCCAGCGTCTGTCAGGGCCTGGGCTCAGATCATGAGTAATCCCAATAAGAGATGGAAGTTAGCACCCTAAAATGCAGAACAAGTAAAAGAGAAGGTAGGGAAGTGGCTAAACAAAGGCTTTGGCCACCGGTTGGTGGTTGCTTAACTTTGAGTAAGATAATTAACCTCTTCAAAGTTCCTTTTCAAAACCCACAACAAAAATTGGTTCATGAAAACGACTTCCTTGTAGGGATATTGTGACATTTATTACATTGAATAAACAGATCTTAGTGATCAATATATGTCAAGTAATTTTTAGGTAGTAAATATTTTTATGTGTTCAGAGACTAACACTTGGCTCATGGCAATTTCCTAATTAACAGAACTTGTGGTAATCACCCAAGTCTGTTTTAACTCCACAACAAATGAAATAAAGCATTACCATCCATACTTTACCTAAGAAGATGTCGAAGTCAGTTGATTTCAACATTGTATCCATAGTCAGTGACTCTATTTTGTCAGCGCTATTGGGAACCCATGTCCTCTGTTCTGCAGAACCCCAAACAACTTCTGGCCCTGCTTAGTTCGATATTGAAGAAAGATCACAATAGATGCAACTTTCCAATGTAGTGCACAGCTAAGTCAAATGGCAGTTCAGAAGGACAAGGGCTGATTCGTCTTTGAAGAATGAATAGGGCATGGAATGCAAAGTGTGTAAGCAAATTCCAAGTGTTGATTATGGTGGAGGGAGAGGAAGGGGGGGAAATCAACCCACAGCACAACGTGTAACTAATGCTCGCTGAAACGGAAGGTGATCCGAGGGTGAAGAGGGAGAACGATGCCGGAGGTGCGTGGACGTGGGAAGATGGAGAACCGCCATGTTACCTAAACTGGGTGTTTGTCCAATGAAGAAAATCAAACTGAGGGTTTTCTTGGGATAAGAGCATGGTCCCACTCACACGCGGTGGGGGTGTCTACGTCTGGTGATGGATTCGAATGCTTTGTCCCGGGAGCCACAAGGAGGAGGCGGGAAGGCTCAGGAGAGTGTGGCAGGCACCCACGCCACGAGGTCAGCACCGCGAGGAGGGCAGACTCCAGACTTGCGGGACTCCGGAGAAGATCTTTCCTACGTGTAGGTGGGTGCTAGCCTCCGGCCCGTACTGAGGAGACTGAGTAACCGCAGCGTCCACTTGTAAACATTGAAAGAAGTCTCTGCAGCTCGCAAGGGAGGTGAGAAAAATTAAATGAACTATAATAATTTCTGACATTGTAAGGAAAGCAAACAAAGAGGAATCAGTAGTCATTCTCAGCATTCCTGGATTCAAAATGAATTATCTCTGGCTTTGATTTACTAAACAGAAATCTTGACCTGAACAAATTACCCTGAATTTGGACCCTGGAAGGGGGAATGTTGAGGTCTAGAGTCGCAGAGGCCCTGAGTGTCGGGTGCTGTCATTAAAATTCTCTCCACTTCTCCACCAGACACAAACTCCTTTCTGCTTACCCAGAACATCTGAGCAGAAACTACAACCTGTACTTAGTGCATCAGTTGAAATTCTTAATCAAGTTCTGGAAGAAAAATCAAAGGCTTTTATGGAAAATATCACCTGCATGGGCAAACTACTGAAACATCTATTTTAAAAGTCGAATGACCCTTCTTGGCTTCTGGGTATGAACAAGAAGAGAAATGATGAAGAAAACGAAGAATTAAGGCCGTATTTTCACTGTGCTATCTGAGAGAGCATTCCGCAAAAGCAAGGGACATCGACTCCAGGCTTCACCGGTAATGTTCCTTTACCTTCTCTCATTTGGCCACAGTATCTCAGCTGTAGAGTGGACTTGGAGCTTAGTGATTTCCGAAGATTCTAGTAATCACTAGCCAGCATTGTTAGATGAGGGGGAAAGATGTAAATGACTTACAGATGTATGATTTTATGACTGAAATAACCATAAGAATGAGTTCTGTTTATGGGGCAGTGATACAATTTGTATAAAAGATCATGGCTTTCTCTGTGCTAAAAACAACTAATGATATAATGTAATGAAAGAATCTGACTCAACTAAAAAGAGAAACTACAAGATACCATAATTAGAAATGACTAACAACCAAGTTCTGGATCTATAAAGAAACGTCTTCCAGGCTACCCAAATGGTATAGTACGCTAAGACCACCCTACGGGAGTTCAAATGCAGTTCTGGAGAAGGCCCAATGGGTGACTTGCCGCTCCTTTCTTACAAGACCTACGATTACAGTTTAGCCTCAGTCATCAAAGCAGTAACATCGCTTCCACCCTGATGAACTATTTGGAAGTTTCTTTGAGAAAGACGATCACTGAGAGCGGCCCCAGAGCTTGCTGGGTGCTTGGGTTAACACTGCGCCGTCCCTGCACAGAAAGGGATACGCGGGCGTGCAGGACGAAAGGGATACACCGGGGTGCAGGATGGCGGCACCCACTCTGCCCAGGGAGCCGTGGGTCTCAGTGGGCGCTGGCAGGGAGGCTGCCCTTCTGTTCTCTGTAAAAGGTCCTGGTGCACGCCGCACTCAGGGAGCCCTCTAGAACTCTCTACTCTGTTTCTCAATGCACTCCGAGTCAACGTTCTAAGACAGCAGGGAGATGAGAGTATCCGTATGCCTTTTACGTGCAATTCCATGTACGGAGTGATTATGTTTCTTTTTTCTAAAGTTTTTATTGTTATTATAAAGGTGGTGTACGGAGGAGTTGCAGTGACGTAAGTCAGGTAATGAACGCATTTCTTTGTGGACAATGTCACCCCATCCTTGCTCTCTCTCCCAGGTTTTCCTTCCAACCCCACCCACAAGTGGTACAGTTCATTTTCCACGCTGTCCAGTGAGTCTCATTGCTGCATTTTTTTTTACCCTTTGTCTCTCCATTTCTGTGCCTCCCCTTACATTCCTAAAGATAGATAAACAAACAAACCGAACAAAAAGAAAAGAAAAACAGCAAAAAAGAAAAACCTCCTGTTTTCATTTGCTGTAGTTCATTTCAATGCATATTGTTTTGTATGATACGTGCACACAGACATGCGCCTTCCTCAAGGCCTCCTCCTTTGGTCTCACAGTGTGTGGGTGCCCACAGTCCTCTGTCATTTATTATATCCTGGCATTTTAGATGTCGCTTTCACTGATGAGAGGAAAACTGTGCCATTAGTCTCTCCGGGCTTGGCTTGCCTCACTTCACACGGTCTGTTTATTTCCCTGCATGACGTAGTGTTATTCTTTCTAATGGCTGTGTAGAGTTCTGTTGTGTTTCTGTGGGTTGAGGAAGCTCACGACTCTAGACGAGGCCAGGAACATGGCAGCTGCCAAGACCAGAGCCTCGAGTCTGCCATGGTGTTCCAGAGCAGCCTCTATCCCAGGCTGCAAGAACAAAACCAGACCAGCCAATGGTATAGACAGAGCTGGGGGAGCGTAGGAATAAAACAAGCACATTGAAGGACAGCCATGGGGTTCCCTGTGAATGAATAAACCTTGAGAACACGGGGCGTTTTCAAAAATCAGCAAGACAGGGGAGAGCCGAGAAAGAGGACGCGCTGGGTTGAAACCCTGGCTACAATTACTGAAAGACGATTTAAAAAATCGGCAAGAAGTGATGGGCAAGTCAGCAGAAAAATGGAATTCAAGGGACAAAAATAACCAATGAAGAATAAACACTGGGGGGCTGGGAATATGGCCTGGTGGTAGAGTGCTTGCCTCGTATACATGAAGCCCCGGGTTCGATTCCCCAGCACCACATATAAAGAAAAAGCCAGAAGTGACACTGTGGCTCAAGTGGCAGAGTGCTAGCCGTGAGCAAAAAGAAGCCAGGGACAGTGCCCAGGCCCTGAGTTCAAGGCCCAGGACTGGCTCCCCCCCCCCAAAAAAAATAAACATTGCTCAACCTCAGGAATGACTTTTAAAATGTATATTTTAAGATATATTAGTATTCACTCGTGATTGGCAAGGATTAAAATAATGAGTACTGGTTAGAATACTTCCTGATAATCATAAGATAGTTTCATACATATATTAAAAAGATAAGTTGTGTGGCAGTTTCTAAAATAGGCAATTAGTAAAATGTATTAAAACCTAAATTATATTTATATTGACATTCCATTCCAGGAATTTATATGAAGGAATAGTCACAGAAACTTCTAAAGTTATGGCAAGTAGATTTAGACAAACATTAGAGACTTTCAAGATAACATTTAAATGTAAATATACAATGTACCTAGTTTTGGAGGGGGGTTACATAGTTTACATTTAAAACAAATATTTATATGGTTTTTATTAGCAAAGGAAATGTACTGAAGTTGTAAGCCGTGATTCAGATCGAAGAGAAAAGGCTACAAGGTCTTTCTGCCTTTCATTTAAAAATATTTCTCGATGCCTTGGAATTTTGTAATGTGTACTCCTGAGGTAGAAAGACACTGCATTAAGCCTAAGAAAGTGGGGAAATTCGAACCCCAGTGACAGCAGCATGTTCCTCCTCCCCTGTGTCTTATCCGACGTGAGCTCCTTTTGTCTTTGGCTTTGTTGTCTCGGGACGCTGGGCCTGACCTCAGGCCCCTGGGCAGAGGCCCGGCTTGGTCGTCGGCGTGGCAGCCTGGCTCAGGCCCCGGCCTCTGTCCCAGCAGCTGCGGTGTCAGGTGCAGCCTGGCTCAGGCCCCGGCCTCTGTCCCAGCAGCTGCGGTGTCAGGTGCAGCCTGGCTCAGGCCCCGGCCTCTGTCCCAGCAGCTGCGGTGTCAGGTGCGGAGAGGGCGATGCAAGTCCTGCTGAAGGAGGGGCCGGGCCTCCACCCGCTGACGCCGCCACATTCCACACCAGGGCTCCGTCCCGGCCTTCCTCTGCAGGACAGCGACCTCTGACTTTGTCCCCTCGATTCTCCCCTCAGGTCTCAGGCCCCCGACTCCTCAGGATGAGACTCTACATGGTCTTCGTTGCACTCTTTGTGGTCTTCCAGGTACTGGCGGTAAATATCCACCACCGTGACCTTCATAAACACCCACCACCGTGACCTTCATAAACACCCACCACCGTGACCTTCATAACCACCACCACCGTGACCTTCATAAACACCCACCACCGTGACCTTCATAAACACCCACCACCGTGACCTTCATAACCACCACCACCGTGACCTTCATAAACACCCACCACCGTGACCTTCATAAACACCCACCACCGTGACCTTCACAAACACCCACCACCGTGACCTTCATAAACACCCACCACCGTGACCTTCATAAACACCCACCACTGTGACCTTCGTAAACACCCACACCGTGACCTTCATAACCACCCACCACCATGACCTTCACAAACACCCACCACCGTGACCTTCATAACCACCACCACCGTGACCTTCATAAACACCCACACCGTGACCTTCATAAACACCCACCACTGTGACCTTCGTAAACACCCACACCGTGACCTTCATAAACACCCACCACCTTGACCTTCATAAACGCCCACCACCATGACCTTCGTAAATACCCTCACCACGCCCTTCCTCGTTGCTCCTTTCTCTCCTCCTGTCAGGTCAGTGGAACGCAGAGCGTTAAGGGTTTGCCCTGAAGTCCTAACTGCACCTCAAATCACTTATTGAATGAAAAGCTCCATGTGAGGCCTGGAACCCCATTCCCAGCACAGCAAAAGAAAAAGCCGTGAACACTGCACCCAGTTCTGTTAGCAGCGGGGTGGCCCGTCTCCGTGAGGTTCCAGGGCTCGTTAGGAAATGATCTCCAAATCCACGCAGACCGATGATTTGGGCCGTCAAGTCTGGTGGCCACGGGAATGACGGGGTGCCTCTTGCCAGGCTTTCTAGAAACGCGCCCTTGTTTTTCAGATGCCACTCAATTTTAAAAGGCCCTGCTACCTTCGAGGCGGAATCTGCCTCAAGCAGGGAACCCCAAACTGCGAGCCCTTCAGAGGCCCCTGCCGAGCTTTCACCGTGTGCTGCAAAATCCGAAGCTGAGCCGGGCACGCGGATGGAGGAGGCGGCGAGAGGAAGGAAGTGCGGCGGGGAGCCCCAGCCTCCATGACTGGCCACCGCGTCATTAGGGATAATTAAAGTCCTAAGGTGTCCACTACAGAGTCCATGTTTCATTGCACTACGTGTCCGCGATGTAGCCTCAGAACCAATTGCTTAAAGTATTTTACAACAGGCCCAGGCTGAGGAGTTTACACAAGCCCTAGATTCTGGAACATTCTGGGATGTAGTGACACGCTAAGCTCTGCAAGCACCTCCCGACGCAGCAAAGCTGACACGGGGGTTCCCTCCACGGGAGGGAGATCCAGGGACAGACAGGCAAACTCCGGTTTTCTCCTCCAAGAGGACAGGAGCCCAGGGGTCCATCCCAACTCCGGGGTAACAAGCAGCAACCCTCCAGGGAGGCGGGGCAGCGCGCGGGCCCTCGGGCGCGTGTGTGCCGTCACGCCAGCGACGCTAAGCCACGCTGTGCGCGATGGACCAGCGCCCTGAGCGAGGATCCAGACCTCCGTCAGGCCCCCGAGCCGTCGGGGCGCTCGCCCCTCGGCACAGGACTGGATGGACGCTCGGGGATTGTCCACGCAGCGCGGAAGCCCGTGTCCAGCGCACGCTTAACCTCGGAGACCCTGCCACCATGCTCTGGTCGGGTCCTCCGTTCTCCCCAGCTGCCTGGCTCCTTCACTCCCGTTCTCCCAATGGAATCGTCCATGGTTCGCATGGTTCCGGGAGAGGCAGGGCGAGGAGCGGAGGCCGGCACAGGAGCTCCAGCTCCCCGGGCAGAGCTCACACAGCGGCTTCCAGCGCAGGGCTGCCCTTTCTGCTCAGGGCCAAGGGTCTCCTCGGAGCCATTCTGCACCCGTCACGAGGGGACATGGGACACAGAGAGGCACAGGAGAAGGAGTCCCTCTCTTGGAATTAGATTCAGATAGTAACAAAGCCAAGTGAATCTAAAACAGGGCCACACAGCCTTCGCTTGTCCAATCACCCCCTGGCCCCCGGTTGAGAAGGGCTGATGGGATGGGGACAAAAGGGAGAGGTGGGCTGATACTCAGAAGTAAAAGGCACTGAGCTCCAAGATCTCAGGTTGATCAGGTGGGCTAGAAGCGGGTCGTAGGAGATGGAGATGACCTAGGCGTGAGGCCCTTGTCTGTACTGGGCCTTGTGTCTTGCGGTCTTGTGGTTTTATGTCCCTGGACAAACTTCCTCACCTCCTCCCCGCTGCTGCTTGCATAAGTCAAGGGTGGAATAACGATTTTTGCTGATTGCAGAAGAGCCTGACAATTGTTACAAAATTATATGAGATGGAGGTCAATAAATCCCAAAGTGTTGTGGGTAAATATTAAGAATTATTTCATAGCCTGGTTGTTGTTGTTTGGAAACAGTGTGGCTCAGGCTGTCCTTGAACTCCTAACTCCTGACCCTTCTGTCTCAGCCTCTTGTGCTAGGATGACAGGTGTATACTTCCATGCCTGGTGTTCTGCTCTTGTCTGTGAGCAGGTGTTTTGTTCGTTCGGCTGGTTTTCTCTCCAGTACAGAGCTCCTTTTCTGAACATCGGATTCTATGTTTCAGCCCATGCTATTCCAGTGCCCCTCAGGGAGGCTCGTCACGGAAGCCTGTGGGGCCCAGTGTTAGCACTCACAAAGCAAGGCCCGGATTCTACGTGTGGTTCTTTGGGAAAGCTTCTCTTTCTCCAGGAACTTTGAGTTTCCTCAACCGTGAAATGGCCAAGGCTTCAGAATTCTGTGAGTTCCCTATCAACTATCCAAAATTTTCTTGTTGCACCAAAGCAGATTTTGCAGACGGAGATGAGCAGGAAGGAGTTCAAGGCTGGTCTGAGCAGGCGGTGGCAGCCACTGTGTAAAATGACAAATAGAGCAGACAGGGCTGGGGTGCTCGGGCAGAAGATCACTGTCTCCAAGGGCGAGGTACGAACCCCAGTGCTGCCAAAAATAAGCGTGGGGGTTAAGGAGTGGAAGATGGATAAATTAAATATTCTCTCTGGAAAAAGAAGCAAAAGTACGTGTTCAACAAGTTCATATGACTCAAGTAATATTTTATAAGTTTGGTAATTGCTGAGAGCCTGTTTTCAGCATTAAATAGAAGGCAGACACTCAGTATTTTAATAAGCCTGTATAAGGGGTAGGAGGCATAGCTCCATTGACAAAGTGCTAGTCAGTGAGCAATGCAGTTACTGAGCTTGAGTCCTGGTCTCAGATCTAAGGGAAGGAAGGAAGGAAAGAAGGGAGGGAGGGAGGGAGGGAGGGAGGGAGACTGCTTACAAACAGCTTCTACAATTGAAACCATCAATGATACTACGTTGAGTTAGACGACACATCAGGTACTCTGCCATCTTACTATGGCACCTGCTGAACACGTGACCGACCTTCTTGAGTCTCCCATCAGTAGCAGGTGTTCTGCCATCCCCCGGGGTTGTCCTCTTCACCATCCGCTCCCACTTCCTTTCACACAGTAACCACTCATGCAAAAGAACAGGAAGGCAAGACCTGCCCAGGCTCAGGGTGGGCCTGCGGTGCAGGACACGCCTATCCACTGAGTCTTCCAAAGAGCGGACCCCGCTGGTCTCCATGTGTGCTTCCCCCACACCTGGATGGACCGCTCGGTGGGACGGGGGCATCCGTGGCTGGTGGAAGCTGACAGAGACATCGTGGGTGGTATCTTTGGAGTTGGCCAAAATGGCTATGTACCATAAACACGGCTGTGTGTGTGTGTGTGTGTGTGTGTGTGTGTTACTGAATCCAGGACCTCATGCATGCTAGGCACATGGTCTACCCGAGGTACACCCCTTGTCTTTCCGTGTCTATTTTGTTTATCAGATAGAGCCTTACTGTCATTGCCTGAATTGGCCCTGATTGGCCCTGGATTGCAAAGAGATTTTGTGTGAAGAAGAAAATAGCCTCCCTCCACACCTTGGACAGTGAGTCAGTGCGTGGCTTGAGTCATCTCTGAGCTGAGCTGTGGTTCTTTAGGTTAACGCCTGAGGGCCATGGCTCCCTGCTCCAGTCATGAGGGGCAGAGACACAGAAGAGCGAGAAGTTTTCCACTCAGTATCATTCACACACACACAGGCGTGCGATCCACGGGGGCCTGGTGGCTTTACTAAGCACGGGTGGGCAGCCCCCGCCTGCTAGAGTCGGCAGCAGTGCTTGTAGCGGCTCTTGCACTCGGCGGGCAGGATGGAGCAGCCCCGGGTTCGTTGGTATTTGCAGGCCCCACCCATTTTTGCACATTCCATGAATCTCTTCCTCTTCTTCTGCCCTGTAAGGAAATGGTAGGCAGATGAGGAAACAGAAATCACATCTCAATAAACCAAAGCTACTGGAATTTACCGTGAGTGGCACAGGAGGAAAGCTGGTTGGGGAAAGATCTAGAAGCTCAGAGTGGCTTTTACAGTGAGACATTGCTGAAACCCTTTGGAAAGAACTGTGTTCAATAACGTATGGAAATCATAGGAGATTCAAATCTCAGTGTCCTCGGGGAAGCTCCGGTACCTAGACAGCGCCCTCATTCACTTCTTCACCGTCTGTAGTTGCGTAAGGCCCGGGTGACTTGCGATGGCAGAGCTCACGAGGGCTGCCGGCCTCTCTTACCTGGTCCTTGGGAGAGAAAGCTCGTGGGGGCGGTAGTATGGTTTCTTTCCTTCTCTGGTGAAAACACGTGGGGTCGGAGAAGCACCACGCGTGACTACACCACGTGACTACGAGGGCGCTTTACTTCTTTTCACAGAAAAGCTTCCCGCAGTCCTTTGTTTCTTCTTGGCGGGGCGACACTGCATGAGTGTGCAGCAAGCAGCGGGCACGGAGCACCGAGTGATGGAGTAAGGAAGTTAACGCGGCGGCTGACTGCGGCCTGGGGAGTCCCCTCCGTGCCGCCTCCCAGACGGCGGCGAGAGGGCAGCCCGCCCCGGGGAGGATCCGTCCGTGCTGCAACTGACCGGAAGCCACTTGGCCAGGGACCAGGGGGCGTGGGCTCGACGGCTGCTCCACGGAGTCCAGTCTGGGGCAGGCGGGCTTGTCCGTCACCGGTGAAGGATCGGAATGTGCTCACTAAATGTATCCGCAGCTACCGTCACCATCGCCCCATCAATCCATCCTCCAGCTTCGTAACTATCGCCGCTTCTCTGCTCAGCAAAGAGCTCTTACTCTCTGCTTTCTTGACGCCAAGTAGGATTGTCTTCATTATTTTCCTTACCTAGGCACAGCCGTGAGATGTTCATGAATTCCGGACAAAAGAGATGGATCTATTCGGAGCCGGTGCCTGCATTGCTGGTGTGAGATTCGGTGGCACTGTTGCCTTGGCAGTGACCAGCAGGGCCTGGATTGGTGGCAGACCCAACGGGGTCTCATCAGCTACAATGAGCGGAGGGCCCCGATGGCCTGAAGATCTATACCGTGAGCAAGAATTAAGTCCTGGTGTCTTCTAGCATGCTAAGTGTGGGATGGTCCTTTTTCTTTATCGTACTTACCAGAGAAAATTTGAGAACAAAACCCAAATTTCAAACAAATGAAGAATACTTTTATAAAGTAAATTCATTTTATGGAATTGTCAAGTATATAAGAAGAAGCATTATATTTGGAATTAAATCACACTATGCTTTGCCCGGGCTTCACTACATGCTTCAAACAACTTCTGTTATGTCTAAAACCCTGCTGTAGGTTAGAGAGACAGTAGCTGGAGTGTTGCTGGCATCTTTATTCACAAATGGTTTGCCAGCTGAGAAACCCACTGTAAATGTTATCTGTCACAGCTATGTATGTGTCTTATCACAGCCAGTTGAAGGCGGTCGTGGGCAAATCTTTTGCATCTCTTTCACTTCTGCTGATGTGTCAAGGGGAGCGGATTTAACCACTGAGATGGTTTCAGCTGTGGCCGTGTTCGGTTATGACATGCTAATGTGCCGGCCCGGACTCTGAGCCTCCAGACGCCATGGTCAATCAGCCTCTCCTCTCCCCGGGGGTTCGAAGCTTACCTGATGCTGTCTGGTTTAGACACACGAGGAGGAGCAGGAGAAGGAACAGCAGTCTCATGCTGACGCCGTAGAAGGGCAGTCACTGTCTGAGGACAGCTCTTTCTTCAGTGCCCATCTGTGGCAGCAGGGAATCTAGAAAAGTGCGAAACATTCAGCTAGGGAAGCGGAGCTATAGTATCCACTCAGGCTTTCGAATTAAGGCCTAGGTATAATTTGAGAATGTTTCATGTGTAGACACATTAGAGGTCCAAGTTTCTGCCTGACACCCTCCCCCCCCCAACAAAGGAGGGAGGGTTTTAGAGCAATTAGAATTTTCTAACAGATTTTCAAATTTACTTATGACTCTGAGAGTACTTTTCAAAGAAACCATTGCATAACAGTGATCCAGGAAGGAAATCTTTCAAGGACTTGTCCTCGGCCCTTCCTGTGTGACCCTGCACCTGAGGGCAATGCTTGCAGGAATACAGAACTCGCTTTGCAGGAGCTAGAACAGGATGAGGGACCTTTGAATGGAAATCGCCCCCGTCCTTATCCAATCCTACCCAGTAGCCTGCAGCACACATGTGGGCAAGCTCAAACCGTGCAGGCCTTTGCGTGGACCTAAACTGGTAAGACATGAGGGCTCAGAAACTGGCTTAAACTGGCTCAATACAGGCGTTGTATCAGTGCATGGTGGGAGGGGGGAGTTAAACAGCACAAAGGAAACAAGTAAAACAAAGACATGCCTCTTTCTATTTATTTATGTATTTATGTATGTATGTATGTATGTATTGCCAGTCCTGGGGCTTGGACTCAGGGCCTGAGCACTGTCCCTGGCTTCTTTTTGCTCAAGACTAGCACTCTACCTCTTGAGCTACAGTGCCTCTTCTGGCTTTTTCTGTGTATGTGGTGCTGAGGAATCGAACCCAGGGCTTCATGTATGTGAGGCAAGCACTCTTGCCACATATTCCCAGCCCCCTCCTCTTTCCACTTTTTATTCTTATCTTCCAGTTTTACTGCTCTTTAAATTTTCAGAAAGGAAGGGGAAAGAAGAAAGAAAAGGGGGAGGCCAGAAAGGAAGGAGGGAGAGAAGGAGGGAAGGAAGGAAGAAAGAGGCAGGGAGGGAAGGAGAGATGAAGAGAGCTCTCTACCAATGTCGCTGTCTTCATTATCTACATGACAGTTGAGGAGCGGAAGGTAGATGGTGTTTGAGGTGTACAAATCAACGGACTTTCCAGACTTTCTGGAAGGCTGTGCTTTCGGTGGCAGAGACCGAAGGAACTTAGCTCCATAGTTGAAGGTGCTGAGAAGTCAGGTATGCCTGCAAGTCTCCGCTGTGCCTCTCATGCGTTGAGTGATCTTGTGCAACTAACATGAGCTTCAAAAGCTCGTGTTCCTCCTCTCTTGATGATGACTACACAGCCAACTTCCCACTCCTGCTCTCGGGAAAGGTGCTCTTCCACATCAGTGGCTGCTAAGGCCTTGGCGGGTCATGTTCTATCTAAGTTCATCGCTGCGTGGAGGCCACAGAGTGGCGAGAAGGGCTCGCTAGGCAGTCAGTTCTGGAAATCAAGGAAGACCATCACATCCTTCATCCATGTCTGGAAAAGCTGTAATTGAGAGCTACAAACAGGCAAATTGTGCCTGAATAAGTCCATCAAATTGGGGGCTAATGATAAAACTTCTGAAAAATGTTGGCTTGAAGGGAAAATGGCTTTAGAAAAAAACGAGATTTGTAGACACACACCAAAGTCTCCTCTCAATATTACTATAACTTAATAGGTTTGTGTAATACAACAAACTAATGTTGGTTCTTTTTTTTTTTAATAATTCCAGGAGAGCACAAATTTTCTTTTTCTTTTCTTTCTTTTTTGTCAGCAATGGGTCTTAAACTCAGGGCCTGAGCACTGTCCTTGAGCTCTTTTGCTCAAGGCTAGCGTGCACTCACTTTCAGCCGCAGTGCCACTTCCAGTTTTCTGGTGGTTAATCGGAGATAAGAATCTCACAGACTTTCTTTCCCAGGCTGGCTTTGAACCATGATCCTCAGATCTCAGCCTCCTGAGTAGCTAGGATGACAGGTATGAGACAGCAGTGCCCAGTTTGAGATAATTTCTTTTTTTTTTTTTTTTTTTTTTTTTTTTTTTTGGCCAGTCCTGGGCCTTGGACTCAGGGCCTGAGCACTGTCCCTGGCTTCTTCCCGCTCAAGGCTAGCACTCTGCCACTTGAGCCACAGCGCCGCTTCTGGCCGTTTTCTGTATATGTGGTGCTGGGGAATCGAACCTAGGGCCTCGTGTATCCGAGGCAGGCACTCTTGCCACTAGGCTATATCCCCAGCCCCTGAGATAATTTCTTAAATATCTATAATGTTACTGGGATCTTTAAATACATCTTAATTTACACATTCTGCATGTAAAACAGGTACTTACTGAAGAAAGCCAGGAAAGGCAGGTCATAGGGCTGGTGCTGTAGCATGAATTTAAATATTATCTACTGTCAAAGTGTTTGTGTTTTCCTGCTGTTTATCTTGCCGAAGAGAAGTATGTGATGAATGAAAGAACATAGCTATAGGATGAAAACCTAGAATGTGCATGTATGTACGCATGCGTGTGTGCGTACACAAATCTGAGAAACAGAATGGAATACTTAGAGAATACATAGGGATGTGTCCTAAAATGTGTCTACTTTTCCTACCAAAAAGGAAAGAGTGGGCAGAATGCAGCAGAACAGCAGAGGAGCCCGAGCTCCTCAAGCAAGCCACCAAGTGATCGCTCATGCAAGGATCGATGCGTTCCACAGCACAAGAGCCTGTGCTGGTAGTGAGTACAAAGCAAGAGCCACCAACCGAGACTCT
Organism: Perognathus longimembris pacificus; assembly: GCF_023159225.1. Taxonomy (NCBI): domain Eukaryota; kingdom Metazoa; phylum Chordata; class Mammalia; order Rodentia; family Heteromyidae; genus Perognathus; species Perognathus longimembris. The sequence goes on from NC_063181.1 coordinate 2,936,638, forward strand.
TCCAGGAAACAAGGATACATGGCTACACTTCCCGAAGGACTCCACCCCCACCCCCACCATTAGTAAGCATATTTCTGCCCTGGAGGTTAGTCCAAACTTTGGTATCGATGGTTCCCTGTCTACTTCCAGCCACCCCATTCTCAGTGACTCCCGTCAAATGGCCAAGGACACGTTACAGGCACCTGTGAACCACGGTGAGGTTGCTGTCTTAGCCTCCAGCCTCATCCTCTGCCCGTTCTTCTTGGTCCAACAAAAATGGGAGGGGAGATGGGGGAATGTCAGTATTGCCCTTTTCCAGTTGAAGCCATAGCTTCAATTTAGGAGGCAAGCAGGGCTGGGAGTATGGCCTAGTGGCAAGAGTGCTTGCCTCGTATACATGAAGCCCAGGGTTCGATTCCCCAGCACCACATATATAGAAAATGGCCAGAAGTGGCGCTGTGGCTCAAGTGGCAGAGTGCTAGCCTTGAGCAAAAAGAAGCCAGGGACAGTGCTCAGGCCCTGAGTCCAAGGCCCAAGACTGGCAAAAAAAAAAAAAAAAAAAAGTAGGAGGCAAGCGCTCTTGTCACTAGACCATATCCCCAGCCAATAGCTTCAATTTAGAATGCATCTCAGGTGTTATAGTATGGTTAAACACGCATTCATCTGAACTACAAACCATTCAAAATATCATCAGAAATACACCAGTGATCCGGACCTCCTGGGCCCAACCTCTTCCTCTGCCTTCCTGAGACTAAGTCCTTGAGCGCTCGGTGCATAAACTCTGCATGTTCCTGAAACTGTGTCCTTGGTCCAAAAGCAACTTTTGAACCTTTCAATGAGCCCTTGAGTATCTCACAGCAATAGAAATCTATTTTGGTTTTGTGACATTGACATAAAAGGAAAGTTTCGGTGAGTGAAATGTGTAAGTCACATGTATTCAACGTAGGATCTTGAAGGGTTTGCGTCCCTGGCCTCAGCATCAGGACGTGATAACAATGATGATAATGGCTAGAATAATACCTTGGGTCCATTCAGGTAGCACTAGCAAAAATCCCTTAAGCCAGGTAATTTATAAACCACAAAAACTGATTACAAGCAGTTCTGAAAGTTGGAAAGATCACCATCCAGGGGCCAGCAAAGATGACCTAGGTGAGCGGCTGTCTCCACAGGCCGTGGCTTCCGGCTGTGTCCCAGGGACACCCCAAGCCTCACCTCTTCAGACTGTCGCCTTGGGGATTAATGTCAACCTATAAATGTGGGGTGGAGACATACATTCAGACCCTACCTAGCAAATGATGAGTGATAATGACGAATAGAAAAGAAATGCTGAAAAATGTGGCCTACAATCCTATCTCCTGTGTGTACGAGAGAGAGAGACACAGAGAGAGAGAGAGAGAGAGAGAGAGAGGGGTGGAGGGGGGGAGCCTTTCGCTGTCCCAAGCCCGTTCTGAATCCCGGACACGGCTCCCAAGTCTCACCTTGCAGCTGGGGCCTCTGCTGTCCGCGGGCTGTCTGCTGCCTGTCCTTAGGGGCAGAGGCAGCTGACAGCAAGGCCCATTGTGACACGACTAGCAGTCAGCAGCAGGGAGAAGGAGGCTCTGCAGGAGCCATTGCTGACAGGAGGCAGACAAGCGTGGCACCGAGAGAGAGGAAGGGAGGTGGAGGAGGGGTGGGGGGAGCACCTATTCCCAAGGGGTTCACCGAACAGTGAGCAAAGACAGTAAAGGCCATGTCGTGTCGAGCAGTCCTCGTCTTTAATTCTGATCGATTCAGCAGAGGGACGGGCATCAGAGGAAGGAGGTGTGAGAGAAAGCAGTCCCGTGAGATCATGGGTGAGCTAGACAAACGGGCTCCCGACCCGGGAAGGGAGGCCCGAGACCGCGTTATGGGAAGTTCTCCTTCCTGGTGACTCACGAGCTTCCTGAAACACAGAGAAAAGCAATGCTCTGTGCTCTGAAACTCGAGAAAGATCCACCCATGCAGGCGTCATTAAAAAACCAAGCAGGCATGCTATGATGATTAAATAGGAGTAGATTTTATAAAGTACAATTGACAAGTTAAGAAAAAAATAGGAACTTTTTAATGTGAAGATAATAATATTACAGACTTGGGCTGGGAAGGTGGCTTCATGGTAGAGAGCTTGCCTAGCACGCATGAAGCCCTGGGTTCAATTCCTCAGCACCATATAAGCAGAAAAAGCCTGAAGTGGAGCTGTGGCTCAAGTGGTAGAGTGCTAGCCTTGAGCCACAGGGAGCCTGGGACAGTGCTCAGGCCCTGAGTTCAAGCCCCAGGACTGGAAAAATAATAACAATAATATTACAGACTTAAAGGCAGAAAAATGGAGGTATACTTGATATCAAAAAAGGCTAAAAGATAATGAGGTGAGTGAACTGAGAAGAGCATCGAGCATAATAGATTAGGTTAATATGACATAATACAATGAGCTGAAAAACTAGACGCTAGAAAGAAGAGTTTATTGTTATTAAGGAGCAAGAATTCAAAACAGGAAAGAAAAGTGAAAACTGTAAGTATAAGTAGAATAAAGATTTCAGAACTCGGGTTAAATGTGGCGTCATAAGCTTCCATTAAATACTGAGAGCTTTAAACCTACTCCCTTTATTCGAATTGCTTGAAAAGCTTGAAGGTTAAGAAACAGATGTTCAAAAGCAGCAGGAGTGAGGGCTGGCTCGCGACGCTGTGTTTGCAATGCCCCGAGGGCCGGGCAATCTCGCAGGCACGGGCCTAAATAGAAGCTCTCCCCTCCCCACCAGCCAAACTGCCTGTCATCGTCTCCGATGTGCACATCCTGGACCTTGAACTCGGGCCTGGGCACTGAGTGTTGTAGGGGCCTGGGGGGTGGGGTGGGGATTGCTTGTTCAAGGCTAGTGCTCTGCCGCTTGAGCCAATCGCCACTTCAGGCTTTTTGGTAATCATTAGAGACAGGGAGGCTGGCCTTGAACCGGGATCCTCCGGCCTCAGCCTCTGAACTCTCTAGGATTACAAACGTGAGGCGCAGCACTGAGCTCTCGAAGCCCGATCCCTGCGGGCATGAAGACAGAGAGGCAGGCGGCCCTCTCCTGACATCTTTTTGTGCCTTCGTTTCTCCTGTTCTCCTGTCTTGGAAAATCCTTTCTGCCACCCAATGAGCCCCGGTCCACAGCCATTGGTTCACAGTTTAATAGGCTGTTATTGGCCATTGGCTGAAACTTAGGGGTCAGAGCTGGGGAAACACAAGACGCTGATACCTGAAACCCCCAGAGTGGTGGGAGAAAGGCCTGGGGCAGAGCGGGCAGCCGCCCGGAGGGCAGGAGGGCAGCCCAGTCCACGCGGGGCTCCCCTTCCATGACCCCACACCTCAGCCGGGGTGAGACACCCCGCAAGACCACCACGAACCGCGGAAGGAAGGCAGGCAGGCAGGCAGGCACGGAGCAGAGGTTTAATGCGTCGGGGCGCGGGGACCCCGCGGCGTCGCCCCCCTTAGCGCCTCCGCCGGCAGCAGCGGACCCCGGGAAGGCCGCACGAGCCGATCTGCTGCATCTTCCCCCGGCACGTCTTCCAGCAGATGCCCCCGTTCCACAGGCAGGTGAAGGGGTTGCGGATGCTTTGGCTGAACGCTGGAGAGAAAAGAAGACGCTGAGTGCCCGGCCGGGCTGCTCCACCCGCGGCCCAACGGGACCCCCTGGCCGTGTGAACCCCAGCTCCGGCCCGCCACTGGCTCCGGGGCTTCCCTTCCCACCCCGCCCACCCCAGGGCCGGAACCACCGAGCTCTGAGCAGTGAGAGGCTGGACACCAGCTCCCCAAAGGCTGGGGGGGGAGGGCTCAGCCAGCCCCCCACAGTGACCCCTGCTGCCCTCTGCACAGGCCCGTCCCCGCCGCCCTCGCCAGCCGGGAACCTGGCTGCCCCCCCACAGTGACCCCTGCTGCCCTCTGCACAGGCCCGTCCACGCCGCCCTCGCCAGCCGGGAACCTGGCTGCTTCTGCGCTCATTCGCAGGCATTTGGTCCATGAAGCATCTGAACTGGGGCGGGCGGGGGGTGGGGGGGGAAGCTCAGCTCAAAGGAACTGTTTAGTGCACACTTGATGCCCTAGCCATTTACCAAGGCTGAAAACATTAACTGTACAAGTAAACTTCAACTGTTGTTTGTGTGTAAACGTCTGTTCTTTTCCCTCCCTCCCTTCTTCTCTTCTTCTCTTCTGCCCTTCCCCCTCCCTTCCTTCCTTCCTCCCTTCCTTCCTCCCTCCCTCCCTCCCTCCCTCCCTCCCTCCCTTCCTTCCTTCCTCCCTTCCTCCTGGTTCCTCCCTAAAAGTCAGACTATAAGGAAGTCTCTGGCATCTCTCAGAATGCCGTTGTTTCTCTGTAACATAACACAAACAAAATTGATAAGTAGATTCTCTTTAATGTAATTTTTTCCTGACCCATTGTCTCAGTTCTTTTTGTTCCATTTTGTTAAAGTGATGTACAGAAGGGTTACAGTTTCATACGTGAGGCACTGAGTGCATTTCTCATCCTACCCACTGTCTCGGTTCTTAGACTCACATCGTGTTTCTATCCCATCATCCCACTCTGCAGTCTTCCTCCCTTCATTTTTCCATTCCTTTCACGAAGCGTAAAACAAAGCCTAGGCGTGGTTAGGAAAGAGGCTCTCGGTCCGCCCCCCCCCCCCGCCTCCCCCCTCCGGTGCCTGGGCTGAGAACCACAGGGCGCCCTGTTGAGGATGGGCTCTCAGCGACTTTCCACCTGAAAAGGCTAAGGAACAGGACAGTCAGAAGTACAGTCTGCGCTAGTTCTTCTCTGAGGTTCTCGAAAGCACCCCAAACTTCCACTCTTCAAATACAGCGATTTGTAAAGTGGCTCTCTGCTCTTCGCCTTCGGGTAAGTGCACTGAGCAGAGGTGGCCCCGTGGTCTCTGCGGGCCTAGCCGCAAGGAGGCGGACGCCACGGCTGCAGACTGGCTTGGAAATCATTTGAGGTGCACATTGGGGTTCTTGCATTTGTCTTAGTTGCTTCTGTTAAGTAAGTCGTACCATCTACTTGGGCTAAAAAATGTGCTTCTAAGAAAGGGAGAGGAGAGGAGAGGTGGACAGGAGAGGAGAGGAGGGAAGGGGAGGGGAGGAGGGAAGGGGAGGGGAGGAGGGAAGGGGAGGGGAGGAGGGAGGGGAGGGGAGGGGAGGGAGGGGAAGGGGAGGGGAGGGGGAAGGGGAGGGGAGGTGGGAAGGGGAGGGGGAGGGGAAGGGGAGGGGAGGTGGGAAGGGGAGGGGAAGAGGGAAGGGGAGGGGATGACAGGGGGAGGGAGAGGAAAGGAAGGGAGGGGGGAAGAGAGGAGACATAAGGAGAGAGGAGAAAGACGGAAGGAGGACAACTGAAGAAAGAATAAAATAGAACTACTAAAGAAAACAAGATCTCGGGCCCGTCACAGGGGGCTGAGGCTTGCAATCCTAGCTACTCAGGAGCCTGGAATCCGAGCACCGCAGTTTGAAGCCAGCCTGGGCAGGAAACGCCAGGAGACTCCTATCTCCAACTGACTACCAAAAAAGCCGGTGGTGGAGCTATAGCCCAATGACAGAGCCAGTGCCTTGAACAAAACAGCTCAGGAACAGTGCTCAGGCCCTGAGTTCAAGCCCTGGGCCGAGCATAAAACACAACAAATAGAAGAACTAGGGAAACCGTAGCCAAGAGAGAAGGGGAGAGGGAGAGAGAGACTCCCATCTCTGTTCCTGACCCTCCCTCGTCCCTTGCTGTCTTACTTGCAGGCGGCAGCAGCAGCACCAGGAGGAAGGCGAAGAGGAGATAGTGGATCCTCATGGCTGGTGGCGGTGAGCTCCCGGGCTGACTGGAGAAGGAGTGGAGCTCTCCACCTTATATATGTCCAGGCAGCCTGGCTCTTGGGATTCATTTGGCACTGGCTGCATTTCTCACAATTATGGAGATTAGAAATGGAGCATTTGGGCTGGTGTGTCAGAGGAATGGCCCTTAGAGAGCAATGCACACCCAGTAGACACATGCAAATTAAAGTGTGGCAACACCAGCACATTCCTCCTTGACCCTGAGACCAGTAACTCCTTCCTGCCCTGCTCCTTGGTCCTGGGAAGTGAGGGGGATGACTGGGCTGCCCTGAAGAGCCGCAGCCTCGGGCCATGTGTCCCGGAACCCAGCCCCCTGCTCGGCGAAGACAACTTTCTGCTTTCCCCGAGGGCCTGGGGCCTGTCTTGGGCCCAGACGGGACCTCCTCCCTACCCCCTCGTCCATACTTGGCTTTCTCAGCCGCTTCATTCAACGTGGCTTGATCAAACACAGAATTCCTAAGGGAGTTGCAATTTTTTCCAGCTCTGGATATGGGCCCCATCCACTAAAGGACAACTTAGTTGTGAGCCACTGCTCTTCATCTATACGGCCATGTTTTGAAGACCTATGTGTTCTCCTGGGCACTATATATACATTTTTTAATTGGCACGTAGTCGGTGTACATGTTTATGAGGCACTGTGTGGTATTTCAATACAAGCATATAATGTATAATTGCCAGATCAGGGTAATAATTGGCATGCCTAAGCACCTCAGACTTGAGTAAGTTCTTTGTACTGTTAAAACCCAAAGTCTTGTCTAGTAGCTATTTGGAAATCCACAATAAATTATGGCTCCCTACACTGACCCGGCGTGGCAGTAGAACTCTGGGCCCTAATCCTGCTTCTGCATCTTTGTTCCGGCTAGCCAGCCTGGCTGCGCCCTGATCCGGCTCTTCTCCAGTCGCAACAAGCATTACCTGTATGTATGATACGTCCTGAGAGGTGGGGACTTACCATCCAAAGAGGAAGTGTCCAATGGACCGAGTAACTAGAGGGCCAGGCTAGGATGCCGCAGCACCTACAAACCAACCAACTGCCTAGGATTAGAGCTATAGTCTTCAGGACACCCCGCCCTGGAGAGGACTTAGTTTCCCCCTGTGGTGAGCAGGCCCGTCGGAAGAAGCATGCTCATTCCTTCTGGATGTGAGAGGTATTTCTTCCGGGCCAAGGAAGCACATGTTAAAAACGGAAGGCTACCCATCTCCTGCTGAAAGCAAAAGTTCGTTTTTCTTTAGTCGTTTGCTGCATTTATCTCAGCTCTGAACACGAAGAGGCAAAGATCATGTGTTAGCCAGTTTTCTGTGGCTGTGACACAATGTGTCTGAGATGATTGATTTAGGAGGAAAGGATTACCTTGGCTCATGGTCCATTGGCTCCATTGTTTTGGGGTGGGGAGGGTGTGGGAGAGGAAAGATGCTCACCTAGAGCAACCAGGAAGCAGAAGAGGTAGGGAGCAGAGTTTCAATATTTCCTTGAAGGCCATGTGCCCAATGACCTAACTTCCTCTCCCTAGGCCCTAGCTAGAAAAGACTCCCCACTTGCCAACAGTGTGTGACCACAGGGACCAAGCCTGTAGCACCCAGCCTCTGGGAAGCACTTAGGATCCAAGCCACAGTACATATGACTCTTCATAGCACTTCACACTATCTTAGCATGCATGCCTGTGTAAGTTATAATGCCATCACACACGTTGAACCTAACAATCCTTAATATCGTTTAGTACTTTGTCAACATTGCCATTTGCCTTTACTTATCCAGTAGATCCTTAAGTTGATGTTTTCCCCCTGCCTATTTTAAAAGTAGATTCATACACGTCCCGGTCCTTGTGGATACATCTGCTGTGCTAGTAAGAAAGATAATCTGAAAATTCATTCTTTCTTCATGATTGAAGATATCACAGTCAAATGCGCCAAGAAAAGTTCCGAATTAACCACGAACCCGAGACCATTTTCTCTCTCGTGGGCCTGCACAACTTTCAAGAAAAGGCAGTAAAAACATCACACACCCATTTTAAAATTCACACTGAGAGTTAAATTCAAACTTACATGAAGCTGACATGTTTAAAGTATGCAATCTTTTAATAATGGTCTTCATAAGGATTGCCAACTGTCGGCATATCAAGATTCGCTTTTCAGAATCACCTATCACAATGTTGACACAGCTACTTTTTTTTCCCCGCAGTTACATCAGATGATTTTCCTCAAAAAAAAAAAAAAAGATGCTCAGCATATAAATTCTGATGACCAAGTAGACAAATTTCCAGAAGAAAAGTTGACAAGAAAATTTGTTTTAGCCATTAAATTATAGCCTTCGTAGGTATAATTGCACTTTAAGATTCTGACACCAAAAACATATTCTTTTATAATTTTTATGATTATATGGTGTGATTCTTCTCTATCATCCTTATTACATTTCATAAATTATAAACATTTTTAAAGTAGAAAAGCTTGCTATCTTTCCATCTTACTGTCTTTAAGCTCAGCTCTCTGACCCTGCTCCTGACCTTGGTAATTCTTCATTTCCTTTTGCGCCCAGCTGACC